>NC_056741.1:39810531-39905531 GCF_019279795.1 Protopterus annectens
TGATCTCACTGAGTTGTGTGTTAGTAGAGCACTATCCTACTTGCTGTCCCTAGAATAAATCTGTCTGCTTTATACAAAATAATGCACAGCAAACACATATTGGTAACCAGATTTTACAATCATGCTAACCTACTGCTTTAAAATATATCACATGACATTTCTTTCAGAATAGAGTTATAAGATTATTTATGTTTGTCAATCAGATGAATTAAATGAGTTATAGTAAAGTATATGTTTGGAACACAAATTTTAACACAGATTATTATGCTGCTGTTAAGTAGATTTTCAAAAACATTTAAATAAATGTTTCATTTTTTATGCCTTCTAAAATAAGACATTTACTTACTACAAGAAACTACATCATTTAAACTCATTATAACTGACATATTTTATGAACAGAGTATTTTTCCTGAATCTGTGGTGTGTCAGTGTGATAACCTTGTCAATGTTTATACTAACTGCTTTCAGTTTCTCTGTGAGAATTCTGTGATTTGAAGATTCTGAGGTAACTCAAGGACATTGTGCATAAGACAGCCCACATCCCAGATTGCCTCTCTTAACATTTTGGCGGGAAACTTATTAAAAACTAGTGACAAACATTCATTTAGCAGTGTAAATGCATCTAAACATGACAGAACCTCCACAATGTATTCCACAGATCATCACAGCCTCTATGCAAGTGAAATTAAACTCAAAATTACCAACAAGCAATAAAACTCAGCATTCTTCTCCCAACTCAATTTTCATACAAATCCTATTATTCACTGTGCTCACACAGTCTAAAGCATTTCTATATATTAATAAAGAAAAGAAAAAGAGAGTAGAAAATAAAAGGGAGTGAGGCAGAAATAAAAAATGTAAGAGAAAGCTGTAAGAAGTATATACAATGGAATGTTACTTACTGTTTATATTAATAGAGTTAAAAATAAAACATATTATTTACTCTTATTTAGTTCTGATTATTATTAGTTAAAGCATGACAGATTATTTACAAACAAGCATAAGCAGTATAATCAAGAAAGTATAATTAGAAATAGCATTTGAAGAACTTATAAACTTTTACAAGAAATAAATATGTTATTATTCTATTAATGATATTTTCATTACTGTTCTCTCCCTGCCCTCCCCCACCCTTTACCCACTACATAATCTAAATAGAATGTCATTGTTTAAACAAAGAAAATAATAAAAGAAGGGAAAAAAAAGGTAAAGATAAAAAAATGTATCAAATTACTAACCTTACTTTTTTCAGAAAGAAAACAAATCGAGTCACAGCCTGCCATTAAATCCTCAGGCATTTTGACTGGTTATGAAACAAAACATTTCTTTGCACATAGAGAATAACTTTGATTAAATCTTTTCCAAAATATTTGTGGCTTTCTGGAAATGCAGGAACTATATTCAAAAAGATTAATAATGAACTAAAATGATGAGAGAGAAAAAACATATAACAAATCATTTGTTTTTAGTCTCTTCTTCTTCTCTGAAGTCTTCCAGGAAGCTTCAGTTGCCAATCTCTTTAATGAAGAACTAGCCCATTCCATTTCTTCTATTTTATCCAAAATCCTTTTTTCTTTGACAAACAGTAAAGCAGAGTCTAAATCATCAAGACCTTAGGACCATCAGGAAGGAAGATTTTAAGCTTGGCAGGAAACAGAAGGTATGTTTTAAACTGTGCTTTTAAGCTCCCTTATTAGTGGCAGAAAAACTTTTCTTTTAGCAATTACCATGGAAGAATAGTCATTGTCAAAACGCACAGTTGTCTCATTAAACTTAACAGGAGCTTTAGCCCAAGCAGATTTAAGAACCATCTCTTTATCAAAAGATGATAGAAATCTAACTATAACTGATCTAGGATAGTTTTTGTTAGAGTTAGTATTAGCTATAGATCTATGTGCTCTTCGATACCAAAAGAGAATGCTTCTGGTAAATCTAAAGTTTTAGGAGCCATGTTGTTAAAAAGAAGTAATATTGTTACCTTCAATATTTTCTGGCAGTCCAAAATCCTAATGTTATTGCCTAGATCTATTTTCCAGGTCATCCAGCTTTGTTTGTAAATGTGTATTTTGTTTCAGCAGAAACTCAATGTTGATTTCCTGTTCTTGTATTTTATTTTCCATGTCATTCACAGCTTCTTCTATGCCTGTCATCTGGATCTTCTGTTGTTGCAGGTCCATATGTAACAAGTCTATTTGTTTTGTAGTTTTTCTATGAAAGTGTCTATTTTAGTATCCATTTTATCCATCTTAGCAGTAAGTTGCTGGACTATAATTATCAGAGACTGAAGTTCTTTCTTGATGCTGGAGTCTTGAGAATTTGTCTTACTGGAACTCATTTCAGACTGATAAACTGACAGGAAAATTTCCAAAGTAATTTCTGACAGGAATATTATTAAGATTTCCTTTCTTTTTTAGATATAGTTCAAGAACTATATAAAACAAACATATTTAGAAAGAAAATTACTTCAAGAATTAATTTTTTAAGTAATTAATTCCTGTCAATGTAATGAAATTGGTGGAGCTGAAGAAATCTGCTGCTATCCTGTGTTCATCCTTGGCCACGCCCCTCTGGAGAAAGATTTCTGAAGGGTTGAAAAATGGATTCCAATGGCAGACAAGGTCTTACCATCCTGTTCACTTCTGGTAAGTGTGTCCTTGACGTTTGGTCCAAACAAGATGGAGCCATGATATGGGACATTTATGAAGGAAGTTTTAAAGCTTTCTGTAAAGTCATAGAGTGGCAACCAGGCATGATGACTCATCATAAAGCCAGTATCAGCTGTATTAGAAAGCAGTCTCATGGCTACATTTGAAGATGACTGTAGGGTAGACAACTGGGAATCAACACTTTTTTTGGATATCTGCTGGTAAGTTATCCACCAGAGAATTTGAAAGTTCCTTTATCAAATCCCTCTGGAAACAAGTCAAGTGAGACAAAGTTTGGTGCACGAAGACAGAATGTAGCTAAGGCATATGTCCATTTCCTCAATCTGTCCAATGCTATATATTCCCTGTTAGGGGGATGGACAGAGGAACTCTCCTCTGACAGTTACTTTTTAGTGACTGCTGCTACCACCATGGCATCTACAAGGGGGCCTTTGGCCCAGAATTTCCTATCTTTAGGAGTAATTAAAATTCTATCTGGCTTTTTTGGGATGGGTTCTGCCACAACAGGGTCTTTCCAGGCTTTTTTGAGTGATAAGGTTGACTAAGTTATCAGAAGGGGGGACCACCCAGGAAGTTGAAAGGCCAGACCCAAATGCTTTGAGAGACACTGACTCATTAAAAGAAGGAGCTTTGATGGACCATCACCCCACCCCGGTGTTTCAACAAGTTTAGGATGTCTCCAAAGGATACATCTACAGGGGGATCTTGGAGAGCCTCTTCCCTCATCCAAATCAGTGTCTTCAGTGACAAACTCAAGAGAAGAGTCAATATGCTTCATTTTACAAGTCCTCTTCTGGAGTACGTGCCTTGGGACTCCCAAGGGTGACACACTGAAATCAGACATAGGACTCAAGTGCCAAGTAGCCTGAAGACCTAATGGATGCATCTGATCCTATCGACTAGAATGTGAATTGGAGGATACAGTCTTCAGACGGAGTCTGGCAACATACTAGTTGTCTTGGTCCAGCCAAGGCCCTCTCCATATCCTCAAAAGTGACCCAGCTACTGGGACTGAAGAAGAGCTGGCCAAATTAGTTAAGTCAGAAATTAATCCAATGACTGAATGCCCCAAAGAGGACCTCAGAACAAAGCTGTCGAGTGCCGAGCAGAAGTGGCAGCTTCAAAAATCCCAGGGTCAAGTCTACCACTGGTGCCATGACACCAAAGTTCTGGCTCTGGGCCAAGCCAAAAGCATCAGAGTCCAGTCAGTGAGGGAAGATAATGAAGCCAAAGTCTCCAGGGCTGTCAAGTCCGAAGCTCGTATCGCTGGAAGGATGGATCTGAAGTACACTGACTCAGGAATGGAGATGGTGTAAGAAGTTGGTCAAGTCCGAAGCTCGTATCGCTGGAAGGATGGATCTGAAGTACACTGACTCAGGAATGGAGATAGTGTAAGAAGTTGGTCAAGTCCGAAGCTCGTATCACTGGAAGGCTGGATCTGAAGTACACTGACTCAGGAATGGAGATGGTGTAAGAAGATGGTCAAGTCCGAAGCTCGTATTGCTGGAAGGCTGGATCTGAAGTACACTGACTCAGGAATGGAGATGGTGTAAGAAGTTGGTCAAGTCCGAAGCTCGTATCGCTGGAAGGATGGATCTGAAGGACACTAACTCAGGAATGGAGATGATGTAAGAAGTTGGGAAGACTCATCAGGCAGGGTGGAAGGGACTGATCACAGATCTTTCCTCAGGGATGGAGCCACGAGGACTTCCAGCTGAATCTGAGTCCACAAAAATGTCCTCATCATTCAGTCAAATTCAAATTCCGTGAGACTCCTAGTAGATCATCCAGATCTGGAGGATGAAGCTATCATTGTAAACTTCAAAAGCACTTTGTGTAATATAGAATTAAGAAGCCTGGGGCTTATCAGTGTCAGGGCAAAGGATAACTTTGGAAACACAGTCTGGATACTTTTGGTGCTGGACCTGCAATAGCTGTGAGGTCGAGAGACCTTTTCTTAACTTTCTATGGGAAACCCTTGCCTCACTGGTCTTTTGATTTCGCTTTTATTTTCTCCCTTTCTTTCTCTCTCCCTCTCTTTGGATTTCTCCCTCTCTTTGCCTTCTTCTTTTCAGAGGAATGGGAGGATGTGGATGCCTTTGGATCCGAAGACATTTTGGACCCTGTCTGTGGAGGGAGAAGGCCTTTCAAAATCAGCTTTTCTCTACGCCCTTGAAGAGGTCTGGTGATGAAAGCAAAACAGATTGAGCATGTGACTTGTAAATGAGAAGGTCCCAAGCAGTACACATTCTGTCAGTGCATGTCATGGGGAGTAATTTTATGCCCACAGTAAGAGCATTTTTTAAAATCTGTTGACATTAAGAGTTTTGTACTTCAACTGTATAGACATTTATTTATCTAAGAAGAAAAGGTTATTACTAGTAAGCTAAGGTTAACTCTATGAATGCGTTCATGCATGCATACACACACACACACACATGCAAACTATGCTAAAAGACTATAAGGAACACACTAATCAATATATGTATCTAAATCCTAATCCTAGCTAATACTGAATTCTCAAAAAATTTAAAGGTGGAGGAAGAAAAGCATTCACTTAACGATGGAGCTCTTGGTCCATGTATCCGGTTTACACAGGCAGCAAATGAGATCTAGGATAATTCAGACAGGAGAGGAGAACTGTGGGTAGGAGGGTAATCAGACCTCTTGAATCCAAAAGTGTTGGTATAAGGCACAGAGGTTGAATCCAGCTGGATCTGACAACCCGCACATTGAATCAGATGAAAAGACAGCAACAAATATCGGAGTTGTCTATGTACATCCAACAAGTGCAGCATATACTCTCCTTTATTAGTAAATTTTGGAAAGAAACCTGGCAAATTAATTGTTCGGTTAAGTACTACCTTTGAAGCTACCTTTGGTAAAAAGGAGGGACTGGTTCACAGGGCAACTCTGTCTTGTGAAAAATCAGATATGGAGGTTGAGAAAACAGAACCTGGAGTTCAGATACTCATCTGACTGAAGTAATGTTGACTAAAAAAATGTTTTTCTGAGACAAGAACTTTAAGTCTACTTTGACTGCTGCTGCAATGGAGGACTTTGTCAAAGCCTGTAAGATCCCAAGTAGGAGTGGGATCCTTAATCAGAGCTCTAAGGAGGAAGGTACCCTTATAAAGGCTTTACATAATCTTAGAAATGCCACAGAGGAATGTTTTTTTCCCCAATATGGAAATTGGAGATAGCTGCAAGCTGAAACTTGGTCATAGAATAACTCACCCCCACTGTGAAAAACTGAGGCCAGAAAATCCAAAACTGCTGAAACTGGAGCTAAAAAGGGGTCCACATGTCTCTCCTTGGCCCAGACAGAAGAGTGTTCCATTTACTCTTATATATCCTCCTGGTCGAAACCTTCTGGAAAGATATGAGAATGTGTTTGACTTGAGAAGATAATCTGGACTGTCTAGCCATCACTGGAAGTGGAGAAACCATGTAGTGAGTTTGAGGGCTTGAATGTCCAGGTGAGGAACACTGTATGAGTGAGATCGGAGATCTAGCAGCTAATCCAGAACCCAAGGCAGGTGTACTAGATGACACCAGAGAAAAGGAAATTATATCAATCAAGGCCATAATGGGACAATGAGGATGGCTTTGCTCTTCCTTTGAGCGGATTTCTGTAGACACTTCAGGATAAGTAGAGTTGGCAGGTATGCATAAAGGATAAAGGAGGCCAAGAGACCAATCACGAAGCAGAGAATCCCACAGGGTCTTGCCCTGGGGGGATCAGGGCAAAACACCTGCTGAACATGGCATTTTTGGGGGAATCAAATATATTGGCTCCACTGACAAAATATCTGCTCTGCGACTGGCAGCTTGTTTGTTGATGTACCAAACTACTGATGTGTCTGTCTGTAGGGCAATCATCCTCAGAGGAAGAACATTGTAGAATGCATGCAACACTAGGAAGACTGCTGTCATCTCTAGGACAATGATGTGAAAATTGGCCTCTGAGAGAGAACCCTGTGCCTTAAATCGTCTTCCCCAAGTACTGCCCCCACTCCCCATCTGGAAAGTGTTCATTGTCACCATGGCCTTTGGTAAAAGGTAAGACAAAGGAATGGCCCTGTTGTACCTCCAATGCTTGAACCCACTCTGCTACATATTTCTTACACACTGGTGATACATATGGGAAAATTCATGGGTTGCTGTCTAATTGACCATTGCACGGCTGACATCCATTTGAGTACTTTCATATGAAATCCTGCTAACGGAGCCAGCGTTATTGAGGCAGCCATGCATCCTAGTAGTTGAAAACTTAATCTGGCAGAGGGAGGCTTGTAAAGACAGGAAAGTCAAAGACTGATTCTGTAAGTTGGAGCGTTTGACTGTGGTAGCCTCGCTATCTTAGAAACAGTGTCTAAGTAAGCCCCTATATGCTCAAAGACTTGTGTGGGACAAAGGTGAGACCCATGTTAATTGACCATGATGCCCAATTGGATTCAAAGCTGAAGCAAGTAATCCCTGGCATGAATCAGGAGATGTTCTGTGGGGGGCAGTGAAGAGCCAATCATTAAGATAAGGAAACACCCAGAATCCTAACAGTCTCAAGTGAGCAGCCACCACTACCATGCATTTGTTGAACACCTGGAGGGCTAATGTGACACCGAAGGACAGTGACTTGAACTGAAAATTACTGACTCCCAGCCAGAAAAGAAGAAGCCTCCTGGACCTCCTGTCCATTTTGATGTGATAGTACACATTCTGGAGGTCTATCAAAAACATCTAGTAGTCCTTCCATAACAGTGGGAGAATGGACTGAACCGTGACCATGTGGAACTTCCAGTGCTTGACAAGAAGGTTCAAATGACTTGGGTCCAAGATTGGCATGAGGTCTCCATTCTTCTTTGACACCAACAAAGAATCTGTAATAAGTTCAGAAATCTTGTTGGCCTGGTAGGACCTCCTGGATGACCCTTTTCGTTAGCAGCTTTTGTATTTCTAAGGCTGCGTCTTTTCTTTTATGGGGTGGCATGTTGGGTAACATTTTTTGTTAGTTGTGGGGGAGGATGGGAAAATGGAATGTAGTAGCATCTGGCAATAATCCTCTACACCCAGACATCTTTAGTGATGGACATACAGGGTCTATTTCATGTTTTCGAAGGCCGACAATATTGAAGCTGATATTGTCCGAACCAGATTAGCGAAAGCAAAAAACATCGAACGTTTAAATGGAAATCTCTGTAAGAGGAGATTTCTGTTTAGTTCAATGTAGTGCAGTCTTGGAATTGGTATATTTAAGTAGGGGAGGTGTGGGGGTGCAGGTAAGTTTTTATTTATTTTTGTTTTTAGGCATTTTTTTTTATCTTTCGATGTTTCAGATTTCGATAATACGCTGTTGACCATATCAGATTAGATATTCTGAAACTTCGATAAGATAATATAGATGCGACAACCAAACCTTCAGCTGCAGAGATAAGCACCTCAACTGCCTCCAGAATGCAGCAGTCAGACAATCCTTCAGGAGTGTTGATAAGTTGTGAGCCCTGTAGCCTTGGTTCTGTGGGCCTCCCCTGCCTCTAGGGTGACATCTATTGTTACAGTCCCCCCCCCCCCACCTTGAGGAGATCTGTCTCTAAAGTTCTAAGAAATTCTCTGGGATTTTCAGAACCACATTTTCTTTCCCCTTCCTGATTCCTGGAAAAGTCTTTTGCAGGTAGAAAACCATATTGTTACAGCAGACAGAGGTTTCCCATCTTGTTCACTCCTGGAGAGTGCTTCCCTCATCTTTGGTCCAAAAGGGGTCAATCTATTAGGCATTAATGAATGATATCTTGAAAGGCTGCACAAAATCACATAGGTGCATCCAGACATGCCATTGAACCATAATGGCTGAACCCAGCACATCAGAAATGCTCTCCATCACATGGGTGATTGGATGCATGGAGGCATTCAAAATGGATTGTAGGGTAGCCATCTGTAAAGACATGACTTTCTTATCCTCAGCAGACATGGACCCAGAGAGAGAGAGACATGGAAAGTTCTTTAGTCAAGTCCCTCGGGAATCTGGTAAGGTGTGCCAAATAGTTCAGTGACCGTATAGCAAAGGTCACTGAGGCATAAACTCACTTCCTGTATCTGTCCAAGGCCCTAAAATCCTCTGTTAAGGAGATGAATAGTTGGAATCTCCTCAAGGAGTTCCTTCTTAGAGGCTGCTGCCACCACCCCACCACCACAGCATCAACCAAGAGACCGTTGCTCCAATGGGTATGGTCACAAAGTGCTACTAGACACTTGTCCAGTCTTTTGGCTATTGGCTCTGACACATCCGGATCCTTCCAAGCCTGATGAGAAATAAGGTCCGCCATTTCATCCACTGAAGGAACACTGAGGAGGAAACTGAGCTGGTACTGAATGCCTCAAGGAACATGGACTCCTCCTGGGAAGGGGCTTCAGAAGACCAACCACCTTTCTGTCTCAAAAGCTCGAGAATCTCTCTGAACAAGAAAATCTCAAGGATTGATATGGAGGACCCCTCTCTTCGTCAAAGTCCATGCCTTCTGTCAGTGGCTGTTGTGCCTCCTTTTGGAAGTATGCTTCCAAGGAGCTTTCATGGTGGGATGATCCAGGGAAGACTCAGAAGTCTGAAGGGAATCTTAAATGAGGGTTATCTCAAGGGCAGTTTGAACTGGCTGTCTCAATGGAACAGAATGTGTAGGGTCAGGTCCCGTGGTAGACAGCTGAGGAGAAGGAAAAGAACCTGAGCAGGGCAAGGATGCCCTATCTCCTGAAGTGAAAAAAGCTCTCTCCACTGCCTCAAAGGCAGAAGCCAAGGGGGATCCTAGAACCACTCCTGCAGGAATCGAGGCTAACTAACAAGGGTGGTCTAGGAAATTCCTGCCCCAAAGCAGAGGTAAGAGCCAAACTTTCTAATGCCAAAGCCCTGAGGGGAAGGGACAGCTCCACTCTAAAAGTCTTACAGTCAAACCCTTGCCATGGATCTGGTGCTGAAGCTATGGCTCTGAGACGCATCCAGCTCTGATAACATTGATGCCGGTTGGGTCAGAGATGATGCCAGAGTCGACAAAGTCCATAACCTCAGATATGATGCAGGCAATCCCTGGGGTCTCAGGTCCAACACTCTGAAACCATGAATCAGATCAGAGTAGGAGCAGCTAAAGGGGTCTGTGCTGATCCAAAGCTCATGGGTCCAGTGGGAGCCACAGGCAGATGAACATCCAACTGTATTTGGGTCCTGAGGATCTTCCTCATCATTCTGTCTACATCCGCTACAGATAGGCTCCTGGTACACTTGTAGGTGAAAGAAAATGATGGGGGGTGGGCTGGAACTCTTCCAAAGATTCTCCTGACAAAAAAAGGTGAATAGAGTCTGGAAGGAACTGGCTCCAGTGAGAACCAAGGTTCTCGACTAGAAGAAGTTATGGGGTGGTAGGTAGGATCCAAAAGCTTTTGAATCTTTGGAGGCAGAGCCAAAGAAGGAGAGCAGTCAGTGGATAGCTTCCTTGGCTCCTTGGACCTAGATTTTCACCCTTTATCCTCTTTTGGCTTGTCCACAGATTTCTTTGTCTACAGGGCAATCCAAAAAATTGAAGCTGAAGAAGGAAAAAGATCCTTCAGCACCAACTTATTTCTGCATTCAACTAAAGCCCTGTGATAGAAGCCAGAACAAATGTTGCATCCAGTATCTAAATGACTACCTCCCAAAGAGTACACACACTCAGAATGAGCAATGAAACTGAGGACTGAGAATTGAGGACTGGAAGGGGGAAGAAGAGAGGGATGTTGGGAAGAAAATGAGAAGACATGGATCTATTGTTATTGGTAAGTACAGCACTCCCATATCCAATGTCTGTTTTCATCCAATTCAACCTTTGGGACAGATTCCCAAGCTAAAGAACACCCAGGTGGCATTAAAGAAGGACATTCCTGAGAATAGTGGAACCAAAGGAAGAATGTGATTTGGACTGCACATCCACTTTATAATGAGATACACAGGTACGGACTGTGGACCACATTGCTGCTTCTCAAATGTCATCAATGGGAACTCTCTTCATAAAGACAGTAGAAGTAGCCACTGCTATTGTACAATGAGCTTTTGGTTTTGCCTGTAAAGGTAAGATAAACCATAATCAGCTGGTACTGGGCATAGAGGATTAAGGAGCTGTTAACGAGCTGTTTCCTGTAGTCCAGTAGTACAAGATTTGATTCTCTCGGCCTCTATTGCCTAACTGTGTGACTCTGAGCATGTCACTTCAGCACATCAAACAGTGATCCTAGATGAAGTATAAAAAAAGGTCCATAGAGATCAGTGCTGCACCCTGCAAAATAAATGCAAACAAAATAAGCCCAGTTTATTATAAACAAAGGAAATGCATTCTGACACCAATTTAAAAAGTGTGGCTTTTACCCAATTTTGATTTAGAAAAGGATATAAGTAGCTAATCTGACTTTCTGATAGCCTTTGTCTGGTGTCAGTAGAATATGTGCTGATATTAACATATAGCATGTGTAGCAAATATTCTCCTTTGTTTAAGAGTCTGGGAAAAAAGACTGGCAAGTCAACTGACTGATTCAGATTTGTTTTTAATGTCACCTTTGGCAGAAAAGGATTTGTTCTCAAGGTTACTCTGCCTTTATGAAATAACAAATATGGCGGTTTGCAAGATAGTTCTTGTAAATCAGAAATTTTCTAGCAGAGGTAATTGAAACAAGTAAAACTGTTTACCATGAAAGAACCTTCAAGTATACTGAAGACACTGGTTTGAAGGGTGTTTGGGTCAAGGCTTGAAACATAATAGTGATATTCCATGGAGGAACTTGGTCCGTGATTGGAGGCCTGAGTAAGAAAGTGCCCTCCAGGAAGGCTTTTGAGACTTTAAAAGAGGCTATGGATGCATCATTATGCCCTATGTGAAATCTTGATGTGGCAGCCATATGCACTGTGATACTGGAGAAAATGGACCCTTTCTGAAAAAGCTCTGACAAAATGTCTAAGAACAATGGAAGCAGTGCAGAGAAAGGATCTAACCATTTCAGCAAGGCTCAGATAGAGAAGTTTTTCCACTTGCTTTGATATATGTTTTTGGTGGACGGTTTCTAAGTAAGTAATAATAATGTTGACAATTGAATTAGCCTTGCATCTCTGGCTACTTAGAATTGGAGAAACTATGTGTCAGCTTCAGGGCTTTTAGATCCAGAAGAGGCAAACCAATCAGGTGACTCATAAGACCTGGATTCATATTCAACACTCATGGAGAATGTAGCAAATGAAGCCAAAGGCAGGGAGCCAAACCTACAGGGGCCAAAATGGAGCAATGAGGATCACTCTGATCTTGCACCTTTTGGCTTTCTGAATGAAATTTTTAATAGTGGCATTGAGGGGAAGGCATACAAGAGACCTAAGGGCCTTGTGAACTACAGCATCCCTTGCTAACTGTCCCTGTGGAGGAATTAAGGAAAAGTAACTGCTGCACTTGTTTAGGTATGAGGCATACAGATTACAACAAGGTTGGTTCCAGCAGTTGAAAAATCTGTGTTGCCATTCCCTAATTGAGGGACCACTCATGGGTCAGAAGAACTGACTTGCTCAACTGCTAGTACATTTGACATCCCTGGGATGTTTGCTACTATCAGAAAATGATGGGAAGAAATTGCCCATTGTCACACCATCATGGCCTCCTGGCACAGTGGATATGCTTGGGTTCCCCCTTGTTTGTTGACCTGCCATACTATCACCATATTGTCTCTCTGAATGGAAATCACACCCTTGAGGAGGGAGTCCTTTAATATCCACAAGCTAGAAGGACTGCTGTCACCTCCAAGCTGTTGACATGAAAGCTGGCCTCAAGCGGTGACCAAGGACCTTGAATGCTCTTCCCTTCAAAATGTCCCCAACACCAGAATGGAAGTGTCTGTGGTTGCTGTGGCCCAGGGACTTGATGGACAAAAGGTTGCTTCCTCCATTACTGATGGAGTGGTTATCCACCATTTGATATGATCTCTGCAAACCTGGGTGAAGTGAATCTGGGGAAGACTTTGCGACCTCTGAACTGAGAGGGTCCACTGTAGTACTCTCATGTGGTATCTTGACAGGGAACTAACTTATTCATAGACTCCATCAAACCTAGTAAAAGAAGGATTAACCTTGCATGAGGAAGGTGTTGCCAAATAACCTGTGAAACCACAAGGCTTAGGGATAGTATTTTGATGTCTGAAAGCTTGGCAATTTGAAGGACTGTGTTAAGGTGACATCCAATAAACTCTGTGTTGAGCGAGTGACAGCTGACTTTTGGATTGACTGACTGTAATTCCCAGTTGTTGCATAAGGTGGAGCAACAGGTCCTGGTGCTGAACTAGCAGATCCTTGTAAGCAGCAGTAAGGAGTCATTCATCTAGATACAGGAACACCTGGATCCCTTACAGTTAGAGATGAGCTGCTACTACTGCCATAACTTTCATAAACACCTAGAGGGGGGAGTAGTGGTGAGACCAAAGGGCAGTGCTCTGAAGTGAAAATGATTGGCTCCCAGGCAAACATGGAGAAATCTCCTGGGTCATCTCTCTATTTTTATGTGGTAGTAGGCATCCTCAAGATCTTTAGAGCACACCCAATCATCCTTTGTCAGAAGAAGCAATATTTATTGTACCATGACTATCCTGAACTTTATCTGTCATATGAATTGACTGAGATGGTTGAGGTCCAAAATCAGCCTGAGGTCCCCTGTTTTTTTTTTAATTGAAAAGAATCTGGAATAGACTCTGCACCCTAAATGGTCTCAATGGACCTGTTGGATGACTCATTTTTCTAGCAAATTTAGAACTTATGCTGCAGATTCCAACTAACTGGGTGGAACATATGGCATTTCTTTTCTTCTTTTTAGGATAAGAAAAGGGAATGGAATAGCCTCTGGTGATTGTCCTCAACACCCAAGAATCCACTGTAATATTTTGCCAGGATTGTGGTGTGAGGATAAGCACTCCCTAACTGCCTCCAGTGTGCATCAGTCAGGTAACTATTCAGGAGCACTGGTAGGGCTTCCCAGTAAAGGGACTGTGGAAATCCTAGTCATGTGGTCTGCCTCTGCCCCTAAGGCTGCATCCATTTGAATAGCATCCCCCTCTGACTCGGGGGGGGGGGGGCAGTCTCCAGAAGCATAGTGGTGATAACCCTGTGACTTTCTGAAAAACATTTTCTCACCACCCATTTGGTTCCTAGAAAAGATCCTTTGAGGGGTAAAGAAACAGATCCCAATAGCAGACAGGGTTTTGGTGTCGTGTTCACTCTTAGTAAGGATATTTTTAATTTTTGGTCTGAAAAGTGTGGAACTACTGAATGGGCCATTAATGGCTGGTGTCTTACAGCCTTCTGCAAAACTGAATAGGTGCATCCAAGCATGCTGGTGCATGGCTATGCCAGTGCCTGCTGCCCTGGCTGTGCCATTGGCTACACTGGAAAGCAGACATGTGGATGTATGGCTACATTAGACACAGACTGTGGGGTAGACAGTTGAAAGTCCACTGTTTTTTGAACATCCATGATACGTTACCCACAATGGACTTAATAAGGTCTTTGGTTAAGACCCTCTGAAAACGTGTCATATGGGCAAGAAAATTCAGTGCTCTAAATTAAAAGTTCACTAACACGTGTCTGCTTCCTGAACCTGTCCAACACCCTTGACTCCCTGTTAGTGTGTGGACAGTAGAACTCTCCTCAGGCAATTTCTTTTTCATGGCTTCCCACTAGTACCAGGGCATCTACTGTTGGGCCATTGCTCCACTGCTTCCTGTTTCTGGGTTATCAAAATTATATCTGTTTTTTGGGGACAGGTTCCACTACATCAGGGTCCTTCCAAGCCTACTGAGCCACAAAGTCTATAAGGGTATAATCAGGCTGTACCACCCAGGATGCAGGGCCAGTACCAAAGGCCTCAAGGAACACAGATTTAACTGGTGAAGGAGTTTGAGTGGGCCAAACCTACTATTGCTTCATCAATTCTAGGTTGTCACCAAACATGACATATTCTGGAAGGAATCTTGGGGAACCTTCACCTTCATCCAGAGCTGTGTCATCTGTGATAGACTCTGGAGAGAAGTCTAGGTGTTTCCACTTGTAAGTCTGTTTTCTAAGATTTTGTCTCAGAGGAATCCAAGAGACAGGTATGAATCAGACTGAGAACTCTAATGTCAAGCACCTTCTAGGTCTAAAGGGACTGACTGTCCCAGTTGACCTGAATGAGCAGAGCAAGTCAAAGAATCCAATTGAACTTGGAACAGATCTGAGCTCAAAGGTAGCACCTGACTTCTTGACCTAGCCAAAACCCGTTCACATGCCCTGAAAGCTAAGAAAATGTTCTACCATCTAAAGGTGAAGAAACATTCCTAGTCTCAATTGGAGTCAGCTCCAAGGCTGACCTCAGACCCGAGCTATTGAGAGCTGAAGCTGCAAGAAGCAGAGACAGCTCCATCAACTTCAGAGTCAACTTCACTGCAGGGTCTCAATCGAAAAGAATCAAAGTTGAGGGAGTAAGAGATTGGGGGGGGGGGTTTAGACCCATGGGGATGAGATCCAAGGGGAGTGCTGGTACTGAAGAAAACAATGGAGGAGTAGTCGGACCTGTACCAGAGTTGCCAAAAGGGGATGGCACTTGGAGAACCCCATCATTCTATTAGCATCCATCTTGGTAAAGCTTCTGATAGACTGAAGAGACCTCAAAGATGATGCCAGTGGAGGATTGCAGTACTATCTTTCTTGGAGAATTGGAGAGTGGAGTTTAGGGCTTACTGGCTCTAAGAAAAATCTTGGTTGAGGTGTGGTGGACTGGATCCGATTGGCTGGTGGATCTGACTTCCTTGGAGTCTTAGGTGCTAGATCCGAACAATCTGTTGGATCTGGAGACCTTTTTCTAGTCTTCTGTACTATCTTCTCCTGTGATAATTCTTATTCTTTAGATTTTTCTCTCTCCTTTCCCTTCTTATAGGCTTATAGGTAGGTACTAGGCTATCAGCCCTAGGGCCTATAAAAGCCCAGCCAAAAAGGTACTCTGGCTTTTGCCACCCAAGAAAATTATTTTCCTGTGCCCCAGTCGAGCAGAGCCACAGAGGTGATCCCTGGGGTGAATTTCCTATTTCCCATCCAATCATCAAGATTTTTCTTGAAGAGTGCTAATGAGGAGCTCTGTTTGACATAGATAGGTAGTCTGTTCCAGAGTATGGGAAGTCTCTGGGACAGAAATCTATCCCTCCAGCATGTCCTGTTTATTGTGATGACAAGGTTTAGGTCCCTAGAGCATGTAGCTCAGAGGGATTGGGATTTCTTTAAATGGAGCATGTCCAACAGCTCTGAGTTTGACATAGCTTTGTATGTTAGGCAGAAATCACCTCAGAGTAGACGATATGCGACAGAGTAAAGCTGGAGTTTTTTTGAGATGGTCTGCATAGGGCATCTGTTTGAGGCCAGTAATCCTCTTTGTGAGGTATTTCTGTGGCCTTTCCAGTTGTTGTAGATGTCTTGTGAGGTACATACCAAAAGGGGAATTGTACTCTATAATGGATCTAATGAGTGACGAGTAGAGGGGAACAATGACCTATTTTTTCCTTGATGAGAAACCTTTTGTGGTGAAGTGTGCCATGTAGAAGGATTTCCTGACTACTGTGACAATGTGATTATCAGAGGAGAGACTACTATCCACCCATGTCCCAAGGTCTCTTATCACACGTTCGGTGTTAAGTAGACTACCACCTATGTGGTAGCTCATGGGTACAGAGTTTTTACCAAAGGGGATGACAATGCACTTTTTGGCATTGAGCTTGAGGCCATGGCTTTGACACCAGGCATCTGTCTCAGTAAGGCCCTTTTGTAGGATGTCTACATCATTAGGAGTTTCAGTTATGGCACCTAGTTTGCAGTCATCTGTGAACTTCATTAGCCAAAGACCTTCTGTGTTAGCCTGTACTTCAGAAAAGTAGATACCAAACAGGAGAGGACCCAGGACTGAACCCTTTGGTACTCCACTTGTCACTGGTCTGAAGTTGGATTTGGAGTCTGCTACCTTCACAGTGTTGGTTCTGTCAATGAGCCATTTGGCAACCCATCTTATGACATAGGGATTTATACCTAGTTTAGTGAGTTTATCTATAATTCCAGAGTGGGGGATGGTGTCAAAATACTTGGCAAGGTCTAGATAGGCTGTGTAAACAACCTTACCCTCGTCTACGGCTTTGGTGACTGCTTCAAAGAAGTCTATCAGGTTTAGGAGACATGATCTGCCTTTTACAAACCCGAAGTGGGTTGAGTCCAGAGTTTGGAGATTACCAATGTCTTTGTTTATAAGTTCCATGATGATATGTTCCATGGCCTTGCAAACCAGGCTCATTTGGCTAATGGGACGGGTGTTCCCGGGGTCCATGGTGGCTCCCCCTTTGTGGAGTGGGATAACCATCACTGTACACCATTCAGTGGGTACAAAGCCTGAGGTGAGGCTATGATTGAACATGGTGCTTAGGTGGGGTGCCAGTTCATTCTGTAGTTCATGTAGAACACAGTCTGGGATGTTGTCAGGTCCCATGGATGCTGTGTTCTTGGCTTTGGAGAGTGTGTTTTTTATTTGTGCAGCCGTGATTACAGGAACTTTGCATTCTTCCGGTATAGAGATGGGCCTTCTAGGGGGTGAGAGGGGGGTAAAGTTAGCACTGAACCTATCTGCCAGGATGTTGGCAATATCAGTTGGTTCTGTATATTTAGTGCCATTGTGCTGTAACTTAGACCAGATCTGAGTGTTGCCATTGAGATTCTTGACACAGTTATAGAATGCTTTGTGGTTGTCTTTAGAATCAGTGGCGATTTCATTTCCATAACTAGCTTTGGAGGATTTTATGAGGGATCTCAGCTTCTTACTGAGGCTGACCAGGGAGTTCCTCCAGTCATGGGATTTTACTCTTTTTTGCAACAGTTTCTTTCTTCTGTTGTAGAGTTTGTTTATGGCAGGGGACCACCAGATTGGATTCCTTTTTTTGGAGGATAGCATCTTGGTTCTGTTAGGGATAGCATGAGCCATGCACTAGTGTAAGTGCTTATAAAGTGCATTTGTGTAGGATTTAGCAGTCGTACCTCTACTGTCCATCTGCATGGGTATCGTGAAGTTTGCCATTTCTGTCTTAAGAGGTGTGAAGTTGGCTTTGGAAATTTTTTTTACGGTGGTTTCCCTAATGGGGGTGGGGGTGGGATGTGGATGTCTAGGCTGATTAGCTCATGGTCAGATCTGACCAACGAGGAATTGACTTCTAGTGTGGAACACCGGTCGCCCATGTTGGTAATGACCAGGTCTAGGATATTTCTCCCCCTGGTGGGGGTGTGGATAAGTTGATCAAAGGCAGTGGAATTTATGAATTCCAGAAAATGTTGAACAAAATAGTTGATGCATAAGTAGTTTTCCCAGTTAATGGTGGGGTAGTTGAAATCACCTATTATTAGGGTGTTGGGTTGTACCCTAATATTTTCCAGTGTATCAAGAAATGAGGAGTGGTAATCCTGGGGCATGGTGGGGGATCTGTAGCAAGTTACAATTTGGATCGCGGTCTTGCCCAGCATTAGTTGCACTTGGATAATGTTGGATGCATTATGCTGAGCAACTAGCCTGGAGGTGTGGATATCCTTAATGAATATGGACATGCCTCCACCTTTAGTGTTTCGGTCCAGGTGAGGTGGCCGAAAGGTGTTGTATGAATTATAGCCTAGTAATGTAGGGGTGCTCTCTGGAGCCTTGAACCAAGTCTCTGTCACTGCACAGATGTCGATGTCCTCCATTTTAAGGAGTATCTCAGGTGAATGCATTTTGAGGTTTAGACTTCTAGCATTACCCTCAGATTTTGCTTGCTTGTACCTATTACGGTGGTGAATTTGTCATTTGAACCTTGCTTAAAAAAGGCACTATAAGGGTGGCAAGAGCCTTAGCCAGTATCGAAATCCCAAGGGCGACAGGTGCAGGTCATCTCTGGCAAAGCATCGTGGTCTGTCAATCATGTCATCCCAGGCAGACAGATACTGGATCCCCTTAGAATGACACCAGAAGCTTAGCCAATTGTTGAAGTCAATCATTTTGTCCTTGTACTGTGGTATCATTTTGGGTGATGGCAGGATGCTAATCAGGTTAGGGTCATACCTGCCTGGGCTACAAGATCATGTCTCTTTTCATGTAGTCCAGGGAGGTATGTCTCAGGTCATTCACACCAACATGGACAATGACAGAGTCATATTTGTACTTGTTGTGGCATGACCTGAGTGCATGCATTATGTGGCAGATCCTGGCACCCAACAGGTGGCTGACAGTAACTTTCTCCTTGTTTAGCCTGGTGAGTGAAACGTCAGTGTGCCTGACTACAGAGTCACCTATGACTAGAGTGTTGGGTACGTTATTATGGCTTATGGGCTGTGGTTGAGAGGCACACTGAGTTTGTGGGCTATGTGTCATTTGGGTTGTGTTGGGGGGTGGAGGTTGCATGAATTTCTGCTTTGGAGGTCTCTGCTGTTTGAGCAGATTTTTACTGAGAGCCTCCACAAATGTAGGTGTGTGTTTTGTGTTGCTATGTGTGTGTTTTGGTGGTGTAGGTTTTGAGGGACTATGTGATGAGTGCCGTGTGGTGCAAGTGTTTACCTTCTTGACTGTCTAGTCCAGTCTTGGGTGAAGAGAGCTTTGCTTCCAGTTTGGTTCATAGGTAGGTACTAGGCTATATGCCCAAAGGCATTTATAAGCCTAGCCAGAATGTGTTGGCTTTAGCCGCCCCCTTAGATTAGTTCCCTGTGCCTCTGTCCAGCAGAGCCACTGAAGTGGTCCCCGGGGTAAACTTTCTGTTTCCCATCCACTCGTCAAGGTTTCTCTTGAAGAATGCTAGCGAGGAGCTCTGCCTAATGTAGATTGGAATCTTGTTCCAAAGCATGGGAAGTCTCTGGGACAGGAATCTATCCCTCCAGCATGTCCTATTTATTGTTGTGGTGAGGTATAGATCCCTAGAGTGTGTGGCTCAAGGGGATAAGGTTTTCTTTAGGTGGAGCATGTCCATCAATTCTGGGTTGGACATGGCCTTGTATGTCAGGCAGAGATCACCTCTGAGCAGGTGGTATGCAACCAAGTACAGCTGGAGTTTCAGTCGAGCTGCATAGGGCATCTGTTTGAGGCCAGTGATCCTCTTGGTGAGGTACTTCTGTGGTCTTTCCAGCTGTTGCAGGTGTCTTGTAAGGTACATCCCAAATGGGGCATTGTACTCTATGATGGGTCTGATGAGTGATGAGTAGAGGGGCACAATGACCTCTTTTGAGCTGGATGAAAACCCTTTTGTGATTAGCTGGGCCACATAGAAGGATTTTCTAACCACTTTGGCAATGTGATTATCAATGGAGAGATTACTATCTACTTCGGTCCCCAGATCCCTTATTACATTTTCCGTATTTAGGGGACTACCACCTGTGTGGTAGTTTGTAGGTACTTTGTTATTTCCAAAGGGAATAACTATGCACTTTTTGGCATTTAGCTTGAGGCCATGATTTTAACACCAGGTATCCGTCTTAGTGAGACCCTTTTAGAGGATGTCTGTGTCAGCTGGTGAGTCAATTATAGCCCCTAGTTTGCAGTCGTCTGCGAACTTGGTCAGCCATAGTGCTCCTGTGCTTGTCTGTACCTCTGAGAAGTATATGCCAAACAGGAGGGGTCCTAGGACTGAGCCCTGGGGAATGCCACTTGTAACCGGTTTAGAGTCAGACCTAGCTCCCTCACTCTCATCATGTAGGCTGTGTCCGTGAGCCAACTGGCAACCCATCTTGTGACATAGGGGTTTATGTTCAGGCTGGTGAGCTTGTCTATAATATCAGAATGAGGAATGGTGTCGAAGGCCTTTGTGAGGTCTGTGTAGGCTGTGTGTACCACCTTTCCCTCATCTATACCCTTGGTAACTGTCTCAAAGAAGTCCACCAGGTTTAGGAGGCATGATCTGCCCTTAACAAAGCTGAACTGGGTAGGGTTCAGAGTTTGGAGGTTCCCAATGTCTCTGTTAATGAGTTCCATGATGATGCGCTCCATAGCCTTGCAGACCAAACTAGTCAGGCTTATAGGGTGATAGTTCCCAGAGTCTGTTGTGGCTCCATCTTTGTGGAGCAGAATAACCATTGCTGTGCACCACTCTATGGGTACGTGGCCTGTGGAGAGGCTGAGTTTGAACAGTGTGTTTAGGTGAGGGGTTAGTTCATCTTTGAGCTTGTGTAGGACACAGCCTGGGACACCATCCGGTCCCATTGATGCTGTGTTTTTGGCTTTGGAGAGGGCTACTTTAACCTGAGTGTCTGTGATTTCAGGGGCTCTACATTCTTCTGGTATGGTTATGGGCCCTTTTGGGGGTGAGGTTTGCACTGAACCTGTCTGCCAGGATGTTGGCAATATTGGTTGGTTCAGTGTATTTTGTTCATAGGTAGGTACTAGGCTATCGGCCCTGGGGTCTATACAAACCCAGCCAAAAAGGTACCCTGGCTTTTGCCACCCAGAAAGTTATTTTCCTGTGCCACTGTCGAGCAGAGCCACAGAGGTGATCCCCGGGGTGAATTTCCTATTTCCCATCCAATCATCAAGATTTTTCTTGAAGAGTGCTAATGAGGAGCTTTGTTTGATATGGATATGTAGTTTATTCCAGAGTATGTGAAGTCTCTGGGACAGGAATCTATCCCTCCAGCATGTCCTGTTTATTGTGGTGACAAGGTTTAGGTCCCTAGAGCGTGTAGCTCGGAGGGATTGGGATTTCTTTAAGTGGAGCATGTCCAATAGCTCTGGGTTTGACATAGCTTTGTATGTTAGACAGAGATCACCTCTGAGCAGGCGATATACGATGGAGTAAAGCTGGAGTTTTTTAAGATGGTCTGCATAGGGCATCTGTTTGAGGCCGGTAATTTTGTGCCATTCTGCACTAACTCCGAGCAGATCTGAGCATTGCCACTTAGATTCTTGACATAGCTAAAGAATGCCTTGTGGTTATCTTTGGAATCCTTGGCAAGTTTTCTTTCAAAGCTTGCCTTGGACGATTTTATGAGGGATCGTAGTTTCTTGCTGATACTGATCAGGGATGTCTTCCCTTCTTGGGATTTTACTCTTTTCTGTACTAGTTTCCTCCTTCTATTGTATAGCTTGTTTATAGCAGTAGTCCACCAGACTGGTTTCCTTTTCTTGGAGGAGTGAGTCTTAGTTTTGCTTGGGATAGCATGATCCATGCATTCTTATAGGTGCCTGTAGAATGCATTAGTAAAAGATTTTGCAGCTTGGACAGTGTTATCCCTTTGCATGGGGGATTTGAAACTTTCCACCTCCGTCTTAAGTAACGTGAAGTTTGCTTTTGAAAAGTTTTTCATGGTGGTTTCCTTGTCCGGGGGTGGGGGCAGAATGTGGATATCCAAAGTGATTTGTTTATGGTCAGATCTAACCAGTGAGGGGTTGACCTCCAGTGTGGAACACCGGTCGCCCATGTTGGTGATGACCATGTCCAATATGTTGTCATCTCTGATGGGAGTGTTGGCCAGTTGTTCCAGGATGTTTGAGTTTATAAATTCTAGGAAATGTTGGGCAAGGGAGTTAGTACTTGAGTAGTTCCCCCAGTTAATGTTTGGGTAGTTGAAATCACCCAATATTATGGTGTTTGGTAGGACCTTTATGTTACCCAGTGTTTCCAGAAATGTGGAATGGGGGTCCTGGGACATGGTGGGTGATCTGTAGCAAGCTACAATTTGAATTGCAGTTTTGCCCGTTGTTAGTTGCATGTGGATAATCTCTGAAGCATCGTGCTGTGCCACTAACCTGGAGGTGCGGGTATCCTTGATGAATATGGATACTCCCCCGCCTTTTGTATTTCGGTCCGGGTTCTGTGGCTGAAATGTATGGTATGAGTTGTAGCCTTGTAGTGCTGGGATGCTCTCTGGATCCTTAAACCAGGTTTCTGTCACTGCACATATATCGATTTTCTCCATACTGAGGAGTGCCTCGAGTGCGTGCATTTTGAGGTTTAGACTTCCGGCATTGAGTAGTATTACACTCAGATTTTTGTTACTTGTGCTATTTACAGCGGTAGGTTTGTCTTTTGAGCTTTGCCTAAAAAAGGCACTATGGGGGTGGCAAGAGCCTTGGCCAGTATTCGAAAGCCTAAGTGTGACAGATGCAAGCCGTCTCTAATGAAGCAGCATGGCTTGTCGAGCATGTCATCCCAGGCAGACAGACACTGGATCCCCTTTGAATGACACCAGAAACTTAGCCAATTGTTGAAATTGATAATTTTTTCTTTATACCATGGTATCATTCTTGGTGAGGGCAGGATGCTACTCAGGGTCAAGGTCATACTGGCCTGGGCTACATGATCAGAGAGCTCTTCCATGTCTCTTTTCATGTAGTCCAGGAAGGTATGGCTCAGGTCATTCACACCAACATGGACAATGACAGAGTCATATTTGTACTTGTTCTGGACTGACCTGAGTGTTTGTGTTATGTGGGGGATCTTGGCACCCGACAGGCAGCTAACAGTAACCTTCTCCTTATTCAGCCTAGTGACTGGGACATCAGTGTGCCTGAATATAGAGTCACCTATTACTAGTATGTTGGGTATGTTATATTGCCTTGAGGGCTGTGATTGCGTGGCACACTGGTTTTGTGAAGTATGTGTTTTATGGTTCATGTTGGGGGGGTGTAGGTTGCTTGGATGCCTGCTTTGGAGGGCTCTGTTGCTTTTGCAGATTTTTATTTAGAATCTCAGAGTATGTTTTCATGTATTTCTGTGTGTTTTTTGCCGGTGCTGGTTTAATGGGTCTATGTTAGACTGGTGGTGTGATGCCAGTATTTCCCTTCTCCTCTTGACTGTCTAATCCAGTCTTGGGTTGAGAGAGCTTAGCCTCCAGTTTGGCTGTATAATTGCATCTCTCGCATGTATTAGTGTTTGGTGGTAGGAGGAGACGGTTGTCTGTGTACATGAGGCAGTTGCAACATTGCCTCAAAATGCCCAGATTCACCAGTTGGACTGGAGAGTACACCTGAAACTGCCCTTTGGAAATGCCTGGATAGATATAGTAAACTGTTTTACTGAATGGCTGGTAAGTTTGAATACAGAGCCTTGTCCTTCTGTAGTGTTAGGGTTTATAAGTGCTTGCTATTAGTTTTGAGCAAGTGCTGGGCTGAGAAATGAATGGCTTGAGCACTTAAGTTGAAAGTTTGTCTAGTTCCAAGGGAGAAATTGAAGAGGAGACTTTGTGGAGCCGGGAATAGTTATACCCTAGCTAACCGGCGCTGCCTGGTGCACAAAACCGGGCAAATTTGTTTTTTATAGCAGGGAAATGAAAGAGATAGAAATTAGCCCAAAATGGCCAATAAACTACTACTTTCTGGGCTGAAACCACCTCTCCAGGGACAGATAGGCTGTTCAAAGCTCCCCTCTCTCACAGGTGAACAGAGAAACTTCCTTCTATCCAAGTAAGGTATGGGCAAACACAAAGATTTGTAACACAGCCCTGAATTCAGCACTAACCTGAAAAATGGACTATACTAGCTTAGAAAGGCGGGAAACAAGTATATATATTTTTTTTCAGAAAATAAAGCAGATACAATCAAAAAAACACTTTAAATGCGCATAAAAAGATGCTTATTGTTATATATCTCAGTTCAGAGTTGTTGTCAATGCCCCTAGTAATAAAGTAGGAAGAAACACAAATACAATAAAAGCAGATGAATAAAGTGCAATTTTTTTTATATACATAAAACAATAGAAAACAAACAAGTTACCCAATTAACTAGAAAAAAAAACTCAAAACTGAGCCCTGTTCCAGCAGTCTTCAATCAGACAAGTTCTAACTGCACACTCACACTACTAGGGTGCAGGGGAACCTTCTCCAAAAAAGATGGCCTGGATCAGTATTCAAGCTATACAAACAAAGCTAGATTCAGTAGGCCTGAATCTGGTCCTATGCTACAGCAACAAGGCGCACCAATTTCAGAAAGAAACAGTTTGAATAAGCAGGAACAATAAGCCTGTGACCAGAAATTCCCAGCCAGCTCAGAAGGGCAGAATCCAGCCTCTCCTCCCACAAGAGTGCAGACCACAAACCTTCTTAATGTAGAATAACTGGCCTGAAGCCCAAGTGCTTAAACCAGATCTAATACACTTTTAGAATAACAGACACTGAGCTTTCATTCAGCAATTCCCAGCTTAGAAGGATGTAAGCTACATGTCCTGCCACAACAGTGCTGACTACAAACCTTCTTAATGTAAAACAACTGGTATGAAGCCCAAGTGCTTAAACCAAAAGACTTAGAATAACAGTTACAATTTAATCAGGCTACTACCAAGCAGCAATAAGTGCAGCAGAATAAATAAAATTGAGTACTTTTAAGAAAAGCAAAATAAAGTAGGAGGAAACACAAATACAGTAAAAGCAGATTATTATTTTTTTTTAGTAAAGTGCAAGGAGAGAGGAAGGAAGAACCTAAGTGGGTTGGCCTTCTCAAATCTTCTCTCTGTATTATGTAGAGTGAACACTAGACTATGAATATGATCTCACTGTATTCGGTTAAGTGCATCTCTCACAGGTTGTAGTGTTGGGTGGTAGGAGGAGAGGGTTGTCTGTGTACATGAGGCAATTGCTGCAATGCCCCAAGATGCCCAGATTCATCAGGTAGACAGCAGAAAACACCGGCAGCTGACCCTTAGACATGCTTGGATAGGTGCTTGCTGTAGTAATTTGTAGCTTATTTAGTGCTTAAAACGAGTTCTGAATAAGTGCTGAGCTCAAAGAAACAGATTTGAGTGCTAAAACTAAAAAACTGGCTAGTTCTAAGGGAAAATTTGAAGAGCAGACTTTATGGCACCGGGAATAGTTTAACCCTGGCTAAGCGGCAATGCATAAAGTAGATATTTTTTTATATATTTAATATTCTTCTTTTTAATATATTGAATATTCTTTTTAATATATTTAATATTCTTCTTTTTAATATATTGAATATTCTTTTGAATATATTTAATATTCTTCTTTTTAATATATTGAATATTATTTAATATTCTTCTTTTTAATATATTGAATATTCTTTTTAATATATTTAATATTCTTCTTTTTAACATATTGAATATTCTTTTTAATATATTTAATATTCTTCTTTTTAACATAGTGAATATTCTTTTTAATATATTTAATATTCTTCTTTTTAATATATTGAATATTCTTTTTAATATATTTAATATTCTTCTTTTTAATATATTGAATATTCTTTTTAATATATTTAATATTCTTCTTTTTAACATAGTGAATATTCTTTTTAATATATTTAATATTCTTCTTTTTAACATATTGAATATTCTTTTTAATATATTTAATATTCTTCTTTTTAACATAGTGAATATTCTTTTTAATATATTTAATATTCTTCTTTTTAACATATTGAATATTCTTTTTAATATATTTAATATTCTTCTTTTTAACATATTGAATATTCTTTTTAATATATTTAATATTCTTTTTAATATATTTAATATTCTTCTTGTCTATTTTCTTACCAGGGGAAGCTGAAGCTGGTCTAGAAGGATTAGATGTTGGAGGGTAAGAAGAAGACCCTGTCTGAGCGGGTAGCAAACCTTTTAAAATTAACTTCTCTTTGCAGCCCTGAATGACCCTGGCTCTTAAACAGGCACAAATATCACAATTTACATAGAGGCAGACAGTTCCCAAACAATGAGCACATAAAAAGTCTAGGTTTTGAGATGGAATTTTATGTCCACATGCCATACACTTCTTAAACCATTGGGTTTTGTCTGATATCAGTGTAAATCAAAAATAATAACACAACAAAACTTGTTGAAAATAATTCAAATTTCTTCTAAGAATGCTATAAATAAGTACTATAAATAGTTTACAAGCATTTTACTTTAAAACTATTAGAAAAACTATTTATCTAACTACTTAATCAAGAAAAACTACACACACACACACACACACACACACACACACACACACACAGTACACTTTGCAAACTTACAAATATTAGCTATTACCTAAATGCTACTTTAATATAGCTGCACTAACTAGAAAATGAATAGGGAAGGAGAAATCTATATTAGTAGAAATGGAATAAATTATCATTTATTGCTGAGAAACTCAGAGCCCTTGGAAACGAATCTGAAAGATCAGGCAGCAAACGAGATCTGAGGTACTTCAGTGGAAAGGAGGGAATTATGGGTAGGGGAGGAGTCACAGCCTCAGATCCACAACTTCAGAAAAAGGCACCTTACTCAGATCCATTCGGATCCTACACTCCAAAGATTGAGTCAGATGAAAATAGACAACATCAGATACACTGGTTCACTGGGACCTGGGCATGAGGTCAAGAAGACCACTAAAATTCTAGCCAGCTAAGCCCAAGAATAACTGAATGTCAGGTTTCCTGGTCAAGAAGTGCCACACTACATATCCCATGGGTGAATTTACATTGTTCATCCAAATGGGGTCTACTTTATTTACATGAAAGCTTAAAACAGCGAATGTATATGCATCGAACCATATGCATCAAACTGAGAAACCATCAAAACACAATAAAAACGGAACTACATAACAAACATGACATGTAACAGCTGTAGGCTGCACCCCCACACCCCCTGCTATTTAAATATACCAACTCCGAGATCGCACTACATTGAAGTAAATGGAAATCCCCACCTATGGAGATTTCCGTTTACAGTTTTCGACGGTTTGCACTTTCGATGCATATGGTCCAGTGCATATGCATTCGCTGTTTTAAGCTTTCGCGTAAAGTAGACCCATCCAATCGTCCAATGTAGTTCTGAATGCAAACATTGTGTTGCATTTCCTGACATATAGAGGGAGCTCATTCATAAGTAAGAAATTTGCTGAGTAAGGACTCTATCATGGCAGTGTGTCTTATGTATGTGGTGGAGAAGATAAAGTCTTTGCTGAGAGTTGTGGTGCTGTTTGCTTCACGTAGATGTAGAAGATCAAGCAGAGTGGGGGGTCTTTCATGGTTCTGCAGTGACAGTCAAGTCACTGCAAAAGTGAGCAACAGGTATACTTATTGCAGGACTAAAATTAGAGCAATATTATATTCGAAACTTTAGTGCACAGCATAACTGCAGATCTGTAAACTACTTTTTCACTTTCTTTTACGTAATCTACTCCAAAAGCCATCTACATCAAACAAACATAGTCTATGCCTTCCAGTTAACTTTGTACATGCAAAATGTTACATGGTAACTGGAAGGCACTTGTTACAGTCTGAAATTTTAAATGGCACACTAAGCATACTTCTGTAGCTTTCTGCATCACACTGTGAAAGTTTTAACTGATTTTCTCAGATGTTCATGTGAATTACTTGTCATTGATGGCTCAAACACATAATAAGCTGGTTATGATTACAAACCATTTGTCACCATCCTCTACATGATGGGCTCTTATAATTTAACTGCAAACTTTCCAACACCCACACAGCCTCAGCAGTCATTCAAACCAATTAAATTTGCTCCCATCTAACAAATACCATAAACCAATAGTCCCAATCACAGCCAGAAATATTGGATAATGTAAAAAATAAACCACTTTGGTGTAGTAGTAGCATTAATATCCTACATAGTAAAATAAAAAATTATCACAGCCCATAATAAACAAAAGTTATGCACTCACCATAATGATAGATAAAAATATCTCCCCCCTCCCCTTTAAAACAAAAAAAAAACAAAGTCTACTTACTCAAATTAAAACCCCATTTCAAACCTTTACTTTGTTTGGTGACATTCATCCTAACCCAAGCCCTACAGACACTACACTGAACAATAACCCCCCTGTATCTAAACCTGCCAGCCCCTCCAACCCACAAAAACAAGTACAATTCTGCTCTATCAACATCAGGAGCCTTGTAAATAAAGTTCAAGAACTCCATGCTTGGATAGCTAACTATGCTCCTGACATAGTTACCCTAACTGAAACATGGTTAAAACCACACCATCTGGACAGTGAAATCATCCTTCCTGGCTATAATATCCTTAGATTAGATCGACCTAAAAGAAAAGGAGGAGGAGTCTCCATACTCTACTCCAAGTGTCTCTCCCAAATCAGTCCCACACTAGACTTACCCTCCTCCTTCTCACCAGCTGAACTCCTACTGACCAACTTCAAACTTAACAGTTTCAACACCATAACTGTTGCAGCAATCTATATCCCCCCTGGTGATAATATTAACATACTTGACAACATCCTTTCTCACCTCTCACATACCATCCACAATTAAATAATTATACTGTGAGATGTAAATATTGATTGGCTTACAATACAAGCTCCCAACACGTCTTCCAGTGTAAACCTACATGGGTTTGAGCAGCTAATCACAACCCCAACCTACATTAATAAATCTCACCTACCTAGCTCTCTTCTTGACTGGCTATTGGTCTCCCTCCCTCAAAACTATCATAACTCCCAAACCCTTCCAAATATCCTCAGCGACCACTGCCCTATAACAGTTACCAGACATACTTCCCACCTTACCAAACCTAACAAATTTATTACCACCCACTCACTTTCTCATTTCTGTCCTAATTCCTTTATTCACCAACTCTCCAAAATTAACTGGTCTTACCTCACCACTCTTCCTTTAGATGAAGCTGTCCACTCCTTCAACATTACATTCCTAAACATTCTTAACTCCCTTGCTCCTCTTCGCATGATTAGAATCAAATCTAATACTGCTCCCTGGCTCACTAAATCTACCAGAACCCTCATGGAAGACCGGGATAGGACTGGAAAATGTGGACTAAAACTAGGACCCCTTCTCTTCTTCAGAAATATAAAGAACTCAGAAATAAAATTAAAAAAAATCATCCATTATGACAAAATAAACTTCTATGCCAATCCTCTCTCTACTCTTAAATCAGACCCAAAGAAATTCTGGAGCTCTATTAAACAGACTCTTCATCCAACTATAGCTATGTATGAACTGTATATGTATTTATAGATTTTATATTCTTTTTATATATTATGTATGCAACCTATGAACACAGTATTTTAAACTATAGGTTGAATTAGTTTCAACAAGGTTTATTGTTTTATATGCTTTATGCATTTTTATTTAGAATGGGCACTTGTATAACTTCAGTAAGATACCAGTTTGAGCAGCTAGCATCTCAACAGAAATTTAATCAATTTGTTGAATGACTTAATTAATTAATTTGACTACTCAAATTGTTTGATGAGCTAAACTGAACTTAATGAGAATGAGTATTTAAAAGCCAGTACTATATACAAGAAGTTAGATCTGAAGAAGCGTATAATGTATACGTGAAAGCGCTCGTCTATTTTACTCTGCAAATAAAGACTTTCTACTTTTGGATTACATGTGGATATTCGTTATTTTGGATTACTTATACGACTGAAACATTTTTGGAAATTTGTGTGACCATCTCAGTGCTGATTCCACCTGTTTGTTTGCTTCTACTACGTTGTGTTTGTGACTGGTGGATTCACTTTGAGTAGCAGGTATTTTTTCCTGAAGTGACTTTTTTTGTGTGTACCTGCTACATTCCACGAGATGGCCAATGTTAACATAGAATTAGACTTTCGTCCAGAGACGAGGGTAAGTGAAGACAAATGGAATTTTATAACCAAGAATTCTAATAACCCTTTATTGACTCTGGAATTATTACCATCAATCTCTGTTGAAACAACTAATCAAGTCGATAACATAGAACGCTTTCGTGCATTAAGTAATGAATTGGAAAATGATCTGTATAAGTTACAGCATTACATTTGGCAACGCAAACATTTAGAAGCCTGTATGCACTTCAAAATTGTCCCCAGATGCATGCGCGTTTTGTGCATGCCAACGTACGGGGACAATCACCCTGAGCTATTGAAAAAATGGCAAGGGCTCAATTTAGAACTAAGCTACAAGTATATGCAACTAATTAACAACTACTTCCTTCCCCTAGATCAAGAACTGTTAGTTAAGATTGAGAAGTTGAACACAGAAATACACAATACTTTTAGCCATGAGTTCTGCCTTACACAGAGACTTCAAAGATTTTTCCACAGGAAATGTATTCATTTGGCCCAGAAGTGAGAATCGTAATTATATCACCAGAAATGAAGACCTACATGGTAATCCACCGCATACAAACACCTTAAACACTCAGGTTGAGAATTCTACATCTGTTATTGGTCCAACTGAAACTGATGCAACAAGCACTGTCTCAGATGGAGTCTTTGTTACACCATCTGAGGAACTATTGCCTTTAGAGACTAGTTCGTCTCCACATACACCGCTTCCTAACCAGGAAGCAAATAGACAAGTTAATAGAATGGGATCTATTCCTAAGGCCAACGCACAAAAGACCATCACGCATTTTTTAACTTATCCCATTCGGAAGTAAGTGCAGCAACAGAGACAGCGCACAAACAGTTGGGAGAGGAGAAAACGGAAGTATTCAGGAGAAAGCTTCCAACAACGAAGACGCCAAAAGAACTGAATTACTTGTTCCTAAATCGATCCAGGGTTGAGCTATCTCAAGATGACATTAATGTACTCAACAAAGGACTAACCTTCATTCCATCACAAGGTAGCCAATTGCAAAATGTATTGATTGAGCTTAGAGTGTTTGTCAGAACTGTAGCTTTAAAATTATATTTTAGTAATCAAATATCAGCTACGAATGTATTTAGTGATGCATCTTGCTTAAAAGTGAAAAGTACATTCTCACCTCCGCTCCCTGCACATGTAGAATGTTTCATGAAAGTGTGTGAGAATAGTATATATGACTACTTTACAAATGGAAAGAAAAAATGTTGATATTTCAATTTTAGAAGTGAATATTCTGCACTTAAAACACTATCTAATAATCAGTCCCTTATCTTTAGACCAGTAGACAAAGGGGGAGGATTGGTTCTGTTTAATGCAGAAGAATATGATGATCTTATGCTATCTATGTTGGGTGATGGACAAACCTATTCTATAATATCTAAGGAAACACTCACAGCTATATATAAAATAATAACAGACAGCCTCTATGACATGCTTATGTGTAGGCCGATAGACAAAGAGCTATATAATTATCTGCATAATGAACATCCTAAGATCCCAATAATCAAGGGTCTACCTAAAATCCATAAGAATATTGAACCCCCCCCCCCTATGAGACCCATAGTCTCAGGAGAATTTTGGATTACTGAAAATATTTCCAACTTCCTAGAGAAAATGTTGAAACCATTGGTAAATGACATACCGACAATTCTTAAAGATACATATCAACTTTTAGATATCATTGAATTATTGAAAGAAACATTATCTAGAGAACATTTATTAATAACACTGGATGTACGAAATCTCTTCACGTCCATCCCAAATTATTACGGCATACAAGCCATTAGAGAACTCATTCAGTTTAAAGGAGGATTTAGTAGGGACAAACAGATACTCATATGTCAACTTTTAGAACTAGTATTGTCTTATAATGTTTTTTTATATGGCGAAACAATATACCATCAGAAATGGGGTGTGGCGATGGTTACCCCATGCGCCAATACATATGCAAACCTAGTGGTTTTTCAATGGGAGCAAGAGTTCCTGTTCAAGCATTCATCATTTGAGAAAGTTGTACTATATAGAAGATTTGTGGATGATGTCCTCATTGTATGGAGAGGCACTAAAGAGGAATTCACAACTTTCCTGCATTATCTTGAAAGTACAACAGATTTCTTAAAATTTACAATGGAAACTTCGCATGACACACTATGCTTCCTAGATGTAAATTTAAGCATTGAAGCAGGAACCTTAGTCTCCAGCCTCCATAGAAAATCATGCTGAAGGAACACGCTATTGAATTTTGACAGCATGCACCCTAGGCATGTTTTCTATGGTATCATCAAAAGTCAATTCATCAGGGTAGATAGATTATGTAAAGATCATAATATAAAAATGAAAGAAATGGAATGTTTGGAAACATACTTCCAAGAAAGAGGTTACAACAAAAAGCTAGTTAAACAGATTAGAGAAGAAATTTATGAACCTGCTTCCTATAAGGAAGCAAACTTGGTTGAAAAAGGTTATTCGAATAGATATATTGGTAAAAATTTTAAAGTAAGAAATACGGAGACAACTAAAAATGAAACCGCTGTACTTAGATACGTCATGACTTACAGCAATGACAGTAAAGCGATCAGTGAAATTATTCGAAATAATTGGAAAATATTAACTACAGATGATAAGACTATTGAAGTTGTAGGCTGTTACCCTAGGTTTGCATATAAGAACAACAAAAATCTTAAAAGGCTACTATGTTCTAACCCCAGAATGAATGACATTATTGACCGGAGAAGAGACCTAAGAGTAGGCACATTTCCCTGTAGGAAGTGTAACATGTGTACCCACATTACAACTGAACAGAATTTTATACACCCAGTGTTGAAATACATGTTTGTTCCCCATTTTGAGGCCACATGCACCACTGAAAGTTTAATATATTTAGCAACCTGTGAGTCCTGTCCCGCATTTTATGTAGGACTAACGAAAAGAAAGTTAAAGAATAGAATTTATAATCACATATACGACATAAAATGTAAAAACCCTTTGAATGCTTTAGCTAAACATATTATAGATTATAAAGATCATGTGTTTAAATTCAGGGTGCTTGAGATAGTATATATTAATACCCGAGGTGGAAATCATGTTAATTCACTAGAGAATAGAGAATTAGAATGGATCTTTAAACTTAGAGCTCACGTACATCCAGGAATTAATCAATATATATCCATTAAACCTATACTTAAAGCTAGAAGGTAGGAAGTTATTGCCTATTAATTCACAATAGTTATAATGAACAAAAGTAATATAAAAGGGAAATTCATCATAAGAGGAAGTATGCTAGAGACTTTCACATGTACATAATGTTATAAAATAGTTTATATATAAAAATATATAGTAATGCATCTATACAGATTTGATTAATATAAATTAGAAGAAAAATGTGTGTAATAAGCTTTTAATTGTAGTAGAAATATTGTACATATGATATTTTATCTTAGCTATGAAATATATATTTGACAAAAACCATAACCAACTATGGAAATACAGCAATAGATATAAGCTATGAAATTGCATATTATAAGTTAAAGAGTGATTTAAACTATAGCTATGTATGAACTGTATATGTATTTATAGATTTTTTATATTCTTTTTATATATTATGTATGCAACTTATGAGCACAGTATTTTAAACTATAGGTTGAATTAGTTTCAACAAGGTTTATTGTTTTATATGCTTTATGCATTTTTATTTAGAATGGGCACTTGTATAACTTCAGTAAGAGACCAGTTTGAGCAGCTAGCATCTCAACAGAAATTTAATCAATTTGTTGAATGACTTAATTAATTAATTTGACTACTCAAATTGTTTGATGAGCTAAATTGAACTTAATGAGAATGAGTATTTAAAAGCCAGTACTAGATACAAGAAGTTAGATCTGAAGAAGCGTATATTGTATACGTGAAAGCGCTCATCTATTTTACTCTGCAAATAAAGACTTTCTACTTTTGGATTACATGTGGATATTCGTTATTTTGGATTACTTATACGACTGAAACATTTTTGGAAATTTGTGTGACCATCTCAGTGCTGATTCCACCTGTTTGTTTGCTTCTACTACGTTGTGTTTGTGACTGGTGGATTCACTTTGAGTAGCAGGTATTTTTTCCTGAAGAGACTCTTCATCCAGGAAACCCTTCCTCTTCTAACCCATGTCCCAATGAAGCACCTGAAGACATAGCCAACAAATTTAACAATCATTTTATAAACTCAATAACCTCCATAATAAACTACCCCCCCCAGAAACAACACTAGCACCCCCACAAACTCTATACCTCTTCCAAACCCTCCTAACTCCTTCTCTCTAAAAGCAGTATCAACTATGTAAAGTCATTACTCTCTACACTTAAACCTTGCTCCCCATCTGTTGACAAGCTACCATCTAACTTCCTGCAGATTGCCTCTGAACCTCTTACCTATCCTGTATCCATCTTAATCAACCGATCCATTTCTGAATTCTATGTTCTCACTGTATTGTAGAATTTCTTTACTCTACCCATTCACAAAGGGGGCAACTCCTCAGACATATCCAACTTCAGACCGATTGCCATGCTCTCTCCACTCTCAAAAATCCTAGAGAAATACATTCACAGGCAGGTAATGCATTACCTTCACCAGAAAAACCTTCTCACATCCACACAGCATGGTTTTTGTCCCAAGCATAGTACAACTACTGCACTCATATCATTCATCAATATAGTCTCCCTAGCTCATGATAACAATAAACTTGTCTCATGCCTATTCCTTGACCTTTCTAAAGCCTTTGACACTGCCTCTCACCCACTCCTAGATAAACTCACTAACTTACATTTTTCTCCCCCTACTATCTCCTGGTTCTCCAGCTATCTCTCTACCTGCCAGCAATCAGTTAAATGGCTCTCTGCACTATCCTCCCCTCTCACTGTACAAATGGGAGTCCCCCAAGGGTTCATACTTGGACCACTACTCTTTAATACTTTCACCAACTTGCTCTACTCCTCTTGTCCTCAGTCATCTCTTGTGCAATATGCTGATGACTCAACTGTTTTAACGATTGCTGACAACCCAAATGACCTCCACTCAACTACCCAGGCATCCTTCCACACCATTGAGACTTGGCTTAGTGATAAGAAACTAATACTTAATCCAAACAAAACTAAGCTCCTACTCTTCCTCCCTAAAAACATCACCACACTCAAAAGTACATTTACCATCTTATCCTGCAACAGCACTATCATCTCAGCTGAATCTAGTACTAAATTGCTAGGTGTTACAATAGATGATCAGCTTAAGTTTGATCTCAATATTACTAACTCGGTAAAAAGAAGTCATCAGAAACTTGGACACCTTTTCCATAGCAAGAAATACTTAACTAACACTGCCCAAATAACTCTCTCTCAGGTTTTATTACTCCCAACACTCCTGCCCAGCTGCCACATATTCACAAACCTAAATTCTACACTTATTTCCAAGCTTTAAACTACCTATAATAAGATTGCCAGATTTGCAGCTAACCAAACCTACAAGTCACACCACTGCTTAGCACTCCAGCAACTAGACTGGCTAGAATTTCCTCAGCTGCTCCAAATATACCAACTACAAATCATCCACTCTATCCTCTACCTACCCTCCTTCTGCCCCAGCCTCTCCACTATCATATCCAAATATTCCCCTGCTAGGACGCTACACAGCTCAAATCAAGAATTATTAGACATCTACAACCCTAAAACCAAAATAGGCTGCCTTCTCTATAACTATAAACCAGCTACATCCTGGAACCAACTCCCCTTGGAAATAAAATCCCTCCAGCATAGCAAGAGTTTCAAATTAGCCACAAGGAAATACCTAAAAACAAAGTGATCTTGCCGCTGTAGCCAACCACCCTGAAACCACCATCCTTTCACCTATTTCACCACCTCACTCTTAATGTATCTCTAACACTATTCCCCTGCCTCTTCTACCTCTTCCCTTCCTCTATCTCCAACCACTCTTTATTCTTACAGTCTCAAAACAACCTACCTGTCTAGTCTGTCTCCTATACTCTACCTCCCCTACGTCTCCTACTAGCCCCCCTACATCTCCTACTAGCCCCCCTACATCTCCTACTAGCCATTCTTACTTTCCTTTCTTGTTTCCAAACTCTTGTACAACTAGATCCTACCCACTTTAAATAAGCATCTGCCTAACTATTAACTCATCTTGCTCTAAGCAGCTTAAATAATATTGTAACTAGTAACATTTTCTTCTGCTAATTGTTCAAAACCTTGTTTGTAACAACTCACATACTTGTCTGCCAAGTGTTAATACTCTGTATAATTGAATTGCCTGAGGAGCTTTTTTCTCTCCAGGTCTCTGTAAGATCCTATAGCTGATTGTTACTACTATGTTACTAAAATTTAATAAATTGTTTTCTAGTCCTGAGGAGATTTTCTCCCCGGGTCTCTACTGAAAATGAGGCAAAAGCTCAGCCAGACTAACCCAGTTAACAAATGTAAAATAAATAAAAATAAAAAATAAATAAATGTGTCTGTGTTGCTGTTTTCACTCTTCCTCAACCATTGGGTTACAGATCCAACCTGGGATATTTTTATTTTATTTTATTTTATTTTTTTATTTAACCTTTGTTAACCAGGAAAGTCCGACTTGGAACAAAGCCAATTTTCAGCGGAGGCCTGGGTAGAAATGCTCCAGGCGCATGTCTTTGTAATGTGGGGGGAAACCGGAGCACCTGGAGGAAACCCACACGAAAGCAGGGAGAACATGCAGACTCCACACAGAAGGCACCCCAGCCGAGAATCGAACCAGAGAACGTCTTGCTGTGAGGCAACAATGCTACCGCTGCACCACTGCCACTTCTCAAACTTTGGATCCTTAACTCAAGCTCCTCCCCCTTACCCATAATCTCCTCCAAATCCCACATTACCTCAGATCAAGTTTGCCACCTTGATGACAATATACAGAAAAAAAGACATGTAGGTAATTAGAAAACTCTAGAAACATGAAAGCAAGGATATCTGCTCAGTCAGTAAAAAAGACCAATCGCGTAAACCTCCAGGTCATAACAGGAAACCATAGCAGAGTCTTCTACCAATGGAAGGGGAAATTGTGGTACGGTAAGTTGAGGAAGGACAAAAACAGACAGAGATGCATCATTATGGTGAGTACATAACTTTTGTATCTGATGTTATTTTTCATCGGTTACTCAACCACTGGGACAGTCTCCAGCTAGTAAAAACCCAAGGTGGTCTCATGAAAGGATATTCCAGAATACAGTAGAACCAAACGCTGACCTGTCCCTAGAAAGGATATCCCACCTGTAATGAGCTACGAAGGTATGAGCACTGAACCAAGCAGAAGCAGCACAAATGTCATCTATAGAGGTTCTGGATAAGAAGGTGGAGGAAGTGGACACTAACCTTGTGGAATAAGCTTGTGATGGTCTTGGTAAAATCAAACCTTTTTGCTTATAAACATGAAAAATGCAATCAGTGAGCCACAGATCTAAAGTGACCTTAGAAACAGGCTGTCCCAATTTAGCCTTTTAAAAGGAAAAATGCAACTTCTCAGATATCCTGAAAGTTTTTGTTCTGTGGAGACAGAACCTCAGTTGTCTGTGTACATCCAACAAATGGAACATATATTTGCCTTTACAGGAGAAATTTAGAAAGAAAACTGGTAAATTAATGGACTAGTTAAGGCAAAGTCTGATGCTACCTTCAGGAGAAAGGAGTGTTTGGTGCAAAGAGAGTGTAAGACAATGCCTGTAGTTTAGGTACTCACATAGCAGATTTAATAGTGACTAGAAAAATGGTATTCCAGGACAAGAATTTCAAATCAGTTGTTGCCGCAGGTTCAAAGGGAAAGAGTCAATGCCTGGAAAAGAACTGTCAAATCCCAAGAAGTAGGATCTCTGACACATAGTCTGAGTAAGACTGTACCTCAGAGGAAAGCTTTGCATAGCCTAAGAGAAGCCAAAGATGAATAGTCTTTACCTAGATTATAATTGGAGATCACAGCCAATTGTACCTTGATTGTGGAGTAACCTTGCTCCATTATGGAAAATGGAAGCCAGAAAATCTATTACTGCTGAAATGGGTACTGAAAAGGGATCGAGGTGTCCCTGACTGGCCAAATTAGAGAATCTTCTCTATTTACTCTTTTATGCCTTCCTAGTGGAATCCTTTTGAGAAGATGTAAGGATACATAAAACCTGGAAAGAAAGCCTGGACTACCTAGCCATCATAGGAAATGAAGAAACCATGCAGTTAACATGAAGGCTTGCATGTCTGGATGAGGTAGTCCAGATGGGTGAGACAAAACAATGGGAAAGGGATCCAGAACCCAAGGAGGGTATATTAGGTGAAGCTAAAGGAAAGAGCACCACACTTGAGGCCAGAATGGGGAAAATGAAGATCACATTGTCCTTACACTGACATGGTTTCTGTAGACATTTGAATATTAGGGGAATGGGAGCATACGCATAAAGGAGACCACGGTGACCAATCTGGAATCAGAGCATCTTTTTGTGACTCCACCTTGGGGGGATCAGGGCAAAATACCTGCTGGATTTGAAATTGTGAGCACAGGTGAAGAGACGGCAGTATGGCCAGCAACAATAACAAAAAATGTGTGCCACCACTGAAGAATTGAGGGACCACTCGTGAGGCAGTAGAATAGATTTGCTCAGTATGTCCATTAAAACACTGAATTTCTGCAGAATGTGCATTGCCAAAAGAAAGTGGTCAGAAGAGATCATCCACTGCTACACCCTCATTGTCTCTCAACAAAAGAGGTAAGAGCAGGTCCCCCTACTTGTTGATGTACCAGTCTGCTGACATGTTGTCTTTCTGTATGGCAATCATCCCTAAAGGGAAAATGCCCTAAAAGGCCTGCAATGCTGGGAGAACTGCCTTCATCTCTAGGGCACTGATGTGAAGGTTGGCATCTGAGTGTGACCATCTGCCTTGGGCTGTCTGTCATAAGTAGTGCCTCCTCCACCCCAGTAAGGAAGTGTCCATGATCACTGTGACCTTGGACAAAGACAGAACAAAGGGGTGGCACTGAGAAACATCTGGTGTGTGAATCCACCAGGAGACATGCTTGCTGCAGGTCTTTGTAATTCAAATGGGAAAGGTCATGAGATGTCAATTTATAGATCACTGTATTGTCAGGGTCCACTGCAGTACCCTCATATAAAATCTTTCCAGAGGAAGAAGGGTAATTGGGGCTGCCATCGAACTGAGAAGCTGAAGAACCAAGCTGGCCAGTGGTGATCGGAAAGGTAATAGGTGCGCCGCCTGATGCTGTAGCGCACATAGTCTAGATTGAGGCAGTCTTACCACTTGAGTAACCATATTGATATGAGCACCTGTGAACTCCATGACTTGAGTGATGGAGAGATGAGATTTGTTGTAGTTGACTGTGATGCCCTGTGTAGATATAGATGGAGCAGGTAGTCCCTGGCATGCATTAGTAGATGCCTGGTGGCAACTATGAGAAGCCAGTCATTGAGATAAGGAAACACCAAGAATCCCAGCAATCTCAGGTGAGCTGCAGCCACTGCCATACACTTGTGAACACCAAGGGGGCTGTGGTGAGACCAAAGGGCAGGACTCTGAACTGAAACCGACTGGACCCCAGCCAGAAGCAAAGATATCTCCCGGACCACCTGTCTATTTTGATGTGATAGTACACATCCTGGAGATCTATCGAGCAAATGCAATCGTCCTTCCAGAAAAGCGGGAGAACGGACTGAAACATCACCATTCAGACCTTTGAGTCTTTGACAAATATGCTCAAGTGGCTTATGTGCAATATTGAAAAGTAGGCGAGGATGAACGCAATGAGAGCCAGCAAACTGACAATAAAATAAAAGAAACTTGCATTTATTAGTAAGCGCTTTCGGTGTGGATCAGTGCCTCACCTTCATCAGACTGAAACAAAGTGAAAATCAATTAACATTCTTTATACAGAAAAAATCTAGCAATAAATGAATTAAAACCTAAATTAGTGAACCCAGTTAATTCTTAAAAGGCTGGCAACTTAACCACGCTAGTACAATTACTTTTAGGAATGGTTGAAACTTTAACCCAACGTGTCAAGGCTCTTGGTCTGAACCCACCCAATGAAACAAGGGGAAGTCTTGATGCAGTACCTACCAGGAATCGGAACAACATTGGTTTTATTAATGCAACAACGAGCCAACACAATGCACCAATTACCAATACTTCGGAAGATAATTCTGAACCTGCAGCACCACTTGCGCCAATTTTACCAACAAACCAAGCAAGTGTTTTACCATCTATGGGTACTTTTCTTAACAATAAATACAGCTTTAATACTAACAATGACAACAATGCTCCTTTGGATGCAGTAGAACAACAGAGGGAGAGTTCTTTCTCTAATCAAATTAACCTTTTCAACACCAAGCTTTTCAGATGTAGGAAACTCCAACTGGAGGTCTCGTATTTACAAGAGTGCATTACCAAAAAAATCATACCCAAAGGCTTGCGTCAATGGCGTTATCCAGCTGGATTAATACATGATTCTTTATTTTTTAAAGAATTGATCCAACATTTTGACAGGCAAGGTATGGAATTTTTACAATCTCTTATTAATTATTATACTCAAGAAATTAATAATCTTAAGAGTGATTTAGAAATTTTGGAACATACTATAGTGACTCACGGTGACTTTTCCCGTTACAAATATGACTATTGTAGAATATATACAAGCATACAGGCAACTATGGATAAAATGCTTGCCACTAAAAAGAGGAAAATAGCTAGAGACTTGTATGATTATTCGAATAATATTGCTTATCCTAAGCGTCCATCTAATAGTAGCCCTGACAAAAATGACATACATAATAACAACAGGGTTGATGGAACCCATGACCAAGGGCAAGCTCGTTCTTTCAACAATATTAGTAACAATGAAGGTAACGGGTTAAGACGTAGCGAAAGAATTATCAGTCGCAACAACACTAATGATACTAATGCTAATGATAACTACCATGATCGACCACACGTGGTTAACCCCAATGATGAGCAAAACAATAGTGACCAGGGTTTTCGGACCGATCGGTCTGGTCAACAGAACAACCGACGGACCAACCGCAATCAAAGGAACAGGAGGAAACAAAGGGGGTGACAGTTTCAAACCAGGTGTATAGTCTTGCTCCTTCCATACATGTAAGTACGCAAGGTGACTTTAAAATCTATAACTATACAAACCTTGATATCCAGCAAGACATGATTAATTTTCTATCTAAAGGGCTAACTTACGTCCCTGGTAAAAGGACGGATTTAGCCAAAACAATCATTGATTTGAAACTGTTCGTACGCAAATTAAACCTAAATTTTCTCATGGGGGCGAGTTCAACTGAAACCAGTTCTATCAGGGTTCCTAGTTTGTTTAATCCCCCCCTTCACCCTAGACTATGCCTTTTTGAAAAGATTTGTGAAATGGATCTAAGGGCTAGCTCTGAGAAAAAACAACATTTATCAACAACTAAAAACATCCTCAGCACTTATGAACAGGATTTTCTCCATCTACTTAATGACTGTAACATTAGGGTCATGAATCCCGACAAGGGAGGAGGGCTTGTGTTTATGGATAATTTAATTTACGTTGAAGCAATGAAAAAACATCTTAACACATACGTTTATGAAAGAGTGTCCCTTAATGAAGTCAATCAGGCATATAGAAAAATTAGGTCAATATTGGATGACTTGTTTTTAGAGGGGTCTATAGACAAGGATCTATTTCAATACTTGAGAAGCAAAAAATGAGAAGCAAAAAATGATACCTGCCGAGTAAAGCACCCTCTATACCAAACAAGCAAATAGTCCAAAAGTAAAGGATGCAACCGGCTGTAAATAAATATTCACTGGATTTCCAAGAAGACTGTTGTTTAATAAAAAAACAAAGGACATACAAAAAATGGTAAGCGCTTTCACGTCAGTATAACGCTTCATCAGACCTTAGAAAAACAAAGCAGCACATCTCATTATATACCATGGTACATTGCAACTTAATTGGAATTCTTCATTGGTATAATTAATACAATTATAGTTAAAAACACCTAAATTACTAATCATTAGACATCAACCCTGTGTATTAAAAACAATGCAAATAAGCTCTTATAGCCAAGCATATATATCCTGTATTCAATATTAAAAAAAATATATATATAATATATAATATATAATGTTTACTAAAATAAAATAGTTACATATATACATCTACATAAAAATACAGGCATGCAAAATCAATGATTAAGTGGTCTATTGGCCAAAAAAGGTTTAAGAGATATTTTGTCATTAAGCCCATATTTATGGGCCTGTAACCTTAAAATCCACTTACTCTCTACTTCTTCAGTATGGCATTTAATATTCCCTAATCTACTGGATCTTGTAACTAATTCAAGTGCCATAAACTTGAAGCTGTGTAAAGATCCTTTATCTAAAACATGTCGTGCTATCGCATTCGTCGTATTTTGTTTCTCAATAGCATATATATGCTCTCTTATGCGCTCACGTAATGTTCTATTCGTTTTGCCAATGTAGAATTGATTACAGTTTTGACATTGAGCAAGATATATAATATCCCTAGTTTTGCAGTCTGCATAATCCTTAAAAATATATTTACGTCCTGTGTGTGGATGTATAAATGTGTCATTGACAGCTATATATTTACATTGCTTGCATGTGTGACATGCAAACGTACCTGTCCTCTGTGACTGAGTCTTATTCTTGCTTGTGTTTTCATAACATAAAATTCTATCCAGAGACTTCATGTTTCTAAAAGATATGTTAGGTTTTTCATCAACTAAATCTCTTATTTTTTGGTCCACCATTAATAATTTCCAATTATCTCCTATAACTCGCCTAATGTGAGTATTCTTATTAGTAAATGGAATAATAAGTCTATTCACTGTCTGAGGTATAAAGTCTGTACTCAGGCCTACTTTCTCAACATCTCTAGCTATAAATGGGGTACCTTTACCTGTCCTGTGTATGTCACCATGAACGATGGCTTCCTGTGCATCTGCCTCTTTATACCCCCCTTGTTATAAAATTCTTTTTCAACTTAATTTTTTGTTGGTCGTATGCTTTTTCCTGTGTTGTTAGTCTCGAAGCCCTTAACACTTGATTTTTTACTATACTGGTATGTATGTGTTTAGGATGCATACTGCTACGGTGTAACAAATTATTTCTCCAACATGACTTCTTGTGTAGTTCTGTGTCTATGCCATCAGACCCTTTGCTTAACTTAACATCCAAAAATACAATCTCAAACAGAGAGTGTGTACAATCAAAAGTTAAATAATCAGTCGTGGCATTAAGGTAGCTGACGAAATCTGTCAGCTGTGTCTCTGACCCCCCCCCACACACACAATAAACACATCGTCAACAAACCTACTATAATGTTTGAGGTATTTAGAAAAAATAGTATCATTAAATACATAGGTTTCTTCCCATTGGGCCAACACCAAGTTAGCGTAGGTGTTGGCGCAGGGGGTTCCCATGGCGACCCCCTTTATCTGCAGATAATAATTATCACCATAAAGCAGAACGTTGTTCTCAAGAACTAACTCTAATAATGCCATCCATTTCGTGGTGTCTGCATTAGTGACACCATGTGCTAATAAAAACTGTCGCACATAATCAATACCAATATCATTCGGTATAGAAGTAAACAAAGAGGTCACATCAAGCGTCACAAAGATATCTTCACTAGTAACAGACAAAGATCTATTTAAACTTGATAATTTCTCCAAGAATTGTTGGGTATCCCTTAGAATTTGCTTGACATTAACTACAATGGGTTTAAACATCTTATCCAAATAAATTGATAGGGGTTCTGTAAGCCACCCCTTGCTGGAGACTATGGGTCTTAAAGGGGGATCATATAGTTCCTTATGAATTTTAGGAAGACCCCTAAATATAGGAACTAAAGGGTTCTCAACTATAAAATAATGATAGAGATCTTTATCTATACTTTTACATAGTAACAAATCATATAAAGTACTATGTACCCTTTTAATTAAATTGGTAAGCTTAATCCAATCAAGAGGATGGTATGTGGCATCATCCATAAGCATTTTCTCCATTTTACTGGTATACATGCTCTTATCCATTATAACAATAGCACCCCCTTTGTCAGCCTTATGTATTATAATATCATTATTATTCTGTAGGCTTTGAATAGCTTCCCTCTCCTTTGGTGTTAAATTAAAAAACTCTGGCTTCATAGTGTTATTGTTATATAGTTCAAAAAGGTCGTTTTCACATGCCTTCTCAAAGGCCTCCAAAAGCGGGTGTTGTTGTGGTACAAATGTGGATGGTTTTTTAAAAACATTAGGAGCTTTCATATTTGCATTCGAATTACTCTGCCCATATAATAGTTTCAGGCCTAAATTCCTCGTAAATAGTTTAATGTCTACAACTATGTCAGCAAAGTCTGTAGAACAAGAGGGTATAAAACTCAAACCCTTGTTCAATAACATTGTTTCATAGTTATTAAGTTCATACCTTGAGATATTTATAACTAAACCATGTTGGTAGAGTTCATCGCCCTCTTCTGGTGTTGAAAAAATTCTTCTGTGTTTTTTCTCTTTTTCACTCACAAAATATCTCTTAAACCTTTTTTGGCCAATAGACCACTTAATCATTGATTTTGCATGCCTGTATTTTTATGTAGATGTATATATGTAACTATTTCATTTTAGTAAACATTATATATTATATATATATTTTTAATATTGAATACAGGATATATATGCTTGGCTATAAGAGCTTATTTGCATTGTTTTTAATACACAGGGTTGATGTCTAATGATTAGTAATTTAGGTGTTTTTAACTATAATTGTATTAATTATACCAATGAAGAATTCCAATTAAGTTGCAATGTACCATGGTATATAATGAGATGTGCTGCTTTGTTTTTCTAAGGTCTGATGAAGCGTTATACTGACGTGAAAGCGCTTACCATTTTTTGTATGTCCTTTGTTTTTTTATTAAACAACAGTCTTCTTGGAAATCCAGTGAATATTTATTTACAGCCGGTTGCATCCTTTACTTTTGGACTATTTCAATACTTGCCAATGATTGCACTCAAAACACCCACCTTATTTGGTACTCCTAAAATACACAAATCTCTTAATAGTCCCCCATTTAGACTTATAGTGGATGGTAGGGGATCCATCATACACAGTTGTGCCAAATATATTGATTCTATTTTAAAACCATTGGTTGACAGTGAGCCTCGGATATGTAAAGATTCTTGGGTTTTTTTAAATACCATAAACAGACTAGACTATCAACCTGATGCATGCTTTATTACCATAGACATCAAAGACCTCTACACAGTTATCCCCCAGGAAACTGGACTAAAATGGATCAGGGACTTTTTGGTCCTAAAAAAAGTAGAGGAGAACACCATATATGTAATCGAAACCTTATTGGAAATAGTTTTGACAAACAATTTCATGGTTTTTGAGGGAAAACTGTATTTGCAGAAGTCGGGTGTAGCAATGGGGTCACCATGTGGAGGTAGTTTTGCCAATGCCATCATGGCATACTGGGAAAATGAGTTACTATTTCAGAATAGTCTTTACCAACAGCATGTCTCCTGGTATACAAGATATCAGGATGACATGTTCTGCATTTGGAGAGGAGATAAAACTCTTATTCCAACCTTTATCCGTAACATCCGTTTCCTTGAGTTTACATACAACATTGACGACATTTCGATTAACTATTTAGACATTCTTTTAGTGAATGACAGATGTAAACGTAGGTACATCAGTAGGATTTATAGGAAACCTACACATTCAAATACCTTTTTGCATTTTTCAAGTAATCACCCCTACCACCAAAAGAAGGCCATTATAAAAGGTCAGATGGTTAGGGCAGCCCGAATGGTGTCTGATGATGATGAGTTCGAGACTGAATGTGAAAACCTGCAAGGCATGTTTATGCATAGAGGCTACCCTGCTTCCTTGATTGATAATATAAAGCAAGAAATATGTCATAAAAGAAAAAATGGGTATTTTCAGCCTTTACTTAGTGGGTTACAGCAACAGCCCATGCCAACGGAATCTTTATTGGATAACAAGAATAATAGGGTTTACATGACCAGCTTCTTATCGATGTTTTCCCTAGATTATGTATTTATCAGGGATATTATAAATAAAAATTGGAATGTCATTAGAGAAGAATTAACATTGATTAAAACATTAGGTGAGAAACCACGTATTACGTACAGGAGAGGGCTTAACTTGAAAGCATTACTTGAGAAAAAGACAAGAGTCCCAAATAGTAGGGTTAAAGGTATGTTCAAATGTAGTACTTGTCCTCAGTGCAAACACATATTTGAAGGGACTAGATGTATAATTAATAACAAAACATACATGATTGGTTCAAGATTCAATTGTGATAGCAAAAGTGTGGTTTATGCAGTTTATGTTGCCAATGTAATGCATATTACATTGGCAAAACTGAAAGGAAACTCAAACAGCGCATGTACGAACATTTTTATGCCATTAACAAGGGGGACATTAAAAACGCTTTGGCTAAACACATTTTAGAATACCCTGGACATATTTTTAAATTTTTAGTGTTACAACATCGAGATAATGATATTAGAGGAGGCCCTTGGCAGATTTTACTAGAAATTGATGAGCTTATTTGGCAAATAAAAACAGGGGCGTCCATTCTACCAGGGCTGAATGAAAATCTATCTATTAAATGTGTTTTGAAATTACATGCCCTTAAGAGATGATTATTTGACAGGTACTGTTTTATCTAGTATTTATACATAATGGCATATATAATGATGTATTCATATTTATTCACTATTAATTATTATTACTTATTTATATCTTATTAGATTATTAGGTTTATATTTATATACACACACACACATATATATATATATATATATATATATATATATATATATATATATATATATATATATATTCATTTATTAGTAACTACATCGGCGATAGATATTTATACATAATAATTAACTAATTGATTTTTACTATATATTGTTTATTTAAATTTACTATCTAACTTATAGTTAGTTTCATCATTAATTTTGCTATTACTAGCTTAGTCAACTAGCTATAAGGCTTGATGTCGTTTTTATTTATGGTAACTATTATGGATTTTTTGAATTAATATGTATTGCTGCTTTTTATTTTTAACTAATTCAACAAGATAAAAGAAATGTGTTCATGTTTGCACATGACTTCAAGTTAAAAATAGTGTATCTTACCAGTATATTACTTGAAGAATGTGCACGAAGGCTTTCCCTTTTAAGAATTAACTGGGTTCACTAATTTAGGTTTTAATTCATTGATTGTTAGATTTTTTCTATATAAAGAATGTTAATTGATTTTCACTTTGTTTCAGTCTGATGAAGGTGAGGCACTGATCCACACCGAAAGCGCTTACTAATAAATGCAAGTTTCTTTTATTTTATTGTCAGTTTGCTGGCTCTCATTGCGTTCATCCTCACCTACTTTTCAGTAGTTTGGTTTCTTGATTTCCGTTTATGTGCAATATTGGCCTGAGGCCCCCAGTTATCTCTGGCACCAACAAGAAATTTCAAATAAGTTCTGAACCCTCACTGGTCTGGTGGGACCTCTGGGATAACTCTTTGTTAGCAGCCATTTCTATTACTTAAGCTGCTTCCTTTCTCTGATAGGGTGGTATGTTGGGAATTTGTTGTGTATATGTGTGTGTGGGGGGGGGGTGTAATAGCCTCTGGTAATTATTTTCTGCACCCAGACATCTTTGGTGATGGACGTCCAGGCTTCTGGGATCAGAAATTAGCATCCCCAACTGCATCAAGAGTGCATCAGTTGGACAATCATTCATGAACACTGAAATGGCTTCTTGGAAAAAAATGACATCTAAAGCCTTGGTTTTGCAGGCCTCTTCTGCCATGTGGGCAATGTCTGGTGTTATATCCTTCCTTTGCAGAGGAAGGAACTCTACCTCCTTGGGAGTCCCTGGAAACTCCTTGCATTTTTTGAAACACACCTTTCTATCCCCTTTCTGGATCCATGAGAAGATCCTCCGAGAGAGAGAAAAAACCTATCCCTATGGCAGAGAGAGTTTTCCCGTCATGTTCACTCCTGGAGAGAGTTTCTTTAACCTTGAGTCCAAATAAGGTAGTCCTATCAAATGGTGCATTGATGAAGGATGTCTTGAAGAGCTCCACAAAGTTGCAAAAGTGGATCCAGACATACCTCCTAACAATAATGCCTGAATCTCATGCTCCAGAAATATCCTCTGTGGTGTGGCAGATGTGTTCAACAGGGACTGAAGGGTGACCATATGTGAAGGGACAGTCATTTTATCCTCTGCTGATATGGATCCTGAGATGGATTTGGAAAGTTACTCAGTCAAATCCCTCTGTAATCTTGTAAAGTGTGCCATATAATTCAGCTACCACAAGGCAAAGGCCACTGAAGCAAAAATTCACTTTCCAAATCTGTGCAAAGCACTAGACTCCCTGTTGGGGGGGGGGGGCAATAGGACTTTCCTAGACAAGCTCCTTTTTAGTGACTGCACAACCACCATGGTGTCAACCGGGGGGCTACTACTCCATTGGGCACAGTCCTTGGGTGCAGCTAGATACCTGTCTGACTTTCTAGGGATGGGATCTGTCATATCTGGATCTCTTCCAAGCCTGACCTGAAAAGAAATCCACCATTTTGTCTTCAAGGGGGACCACCCAGGATGTATCTGAGATGGTTCTGAAAGCCTGAGAAACACTGACTCCTCCTGGAAAGGGGCTTCTGAAGACCAACCAACCTTCTGCCTCAGAAGTTCAAGAATCTCTCTGAATGAGATGTCCTCTCAAGTGGTGACATGGAAGACCCCCCCCCCTACATTGACATAATTGTCTTCTTTTAAGGATTCCATTGGGGAATCAATGTGCTTCCTCTTGCACTTACAATTCTGGGGGCCTTTCCACAGGGGATCGTCTGGGGCAAACCAGAAGTCTGTGGGCAGTCCTGTGTAAGGACTGTCCCAAGGCTTGAATGGACAGGCTGCACCAATGGAACAGAATGACCAGACTCAGGACACAGGGCAGAAAACTGTGGAGGGGAGGACATGAGGGGGAACAAGGATGTCCTGTCTCCAGGTATGTGAAGAGCTCTCTCCACTGCCTTGAAGGCAGAACTCAATGTAGAGCCCAAGACTATCCCAGTAGGAGCTGAAGCCACCTGACTAGTGCAGCCCATGGAGTCCCATTGGCCATGCCTTAAAAAATAAGTAGGAGCCGAGCTGTCTAATACCAAAGCCCAGATGGGAAGGGATGTTTCAGAAAGCCTCAGAGTTGAGTCACTACCACCAGATCTGACACCCAAGTTACAGCTCCAAAATCCCTCTGGCTCCAACAGATTCAGTGCTAGCTAGATGAAGATGATGTAGTCAACAAAGGCCAAGTCTTCGGATCCAGTATGGACAATCCAAGGAGTCTTGGATCTGATGCCTCAGAAGCTAAGGGATGGAGCAGAGTAGGAGTAACTAAAGGTGTGTTGAATAGTGCAAAGCTCAAGGATCCAGTGGGAGACTGAGCCAGGAGTACTCCCAACTGAATGTTAGTCCTGAAAAATTTTTACATCATTCTGTCCACAACTGCTTTGGACAGAATCCTGGTAGACCTTAAAGATGAGGAGGTCGATGGAGATCTAAAAGCTCTATGTTATCTTTTCTGTGGGAATGGAGAATGTAGCCTTAACGAAATTGCTTCCAAAGAAAATCTTGGTTTCCTACAGGAAGGAGACTTTGAGGAAGAGAATGTTAAATCCAAAGAAATGGATTGGTCAGAGGCCTTTGGAATTTTGGCAGGCAAAGCAAAAGCTGGAGATGAGTGAGGACAGTGGTCAGGGAAATGATTCCTCAGCTCTCTGGGTTTTTCTTTGAGCTTTTCCTTTTTCTTGCCCTAAGATTTTTCTACCAGCTTCTTTGCAGAGGGGGAAGCTCCAGATACTGATGAAGAGAAAGATGGAAGTATGCCTTTAAGTACCAGCTTGTTCAACCAAAGCTCTGTGATTGTAGCCCAAATAGATCTAACATTCAACATCTAGATGCCCAGCCCCTACATAATACACACACTAAGTGGGCATCAGACTTAGAAATCTTATGTCCACATGAAGAGCACTTTTTAAAACCAGTGGGTTTGTCCAACATGGTGTACAGTAGGACAAGACAGAAACGTAATGGTAATCAGTAAATCAGAAAAATTGAGATAAGGAAATACAAACAATGGTAATAAAATTACTAGCTAACTAGTAGAGAAAAAGAAAATAGGGGGAAAGGAAAGGAGCAAGGCATGGAAAGAAGCAATACACTAAAACAATTAGAAGTATCATTCAATGTATAAATATAGGTCTACTTTGTTACATCGAATTGACACTTACCCGAACATCAAAACATAGAGACGACTCCACCAAAAACGTAATAAACTGAAGCAACGAACCACTGATAGTTTTAACAGGGAAACTAATCACTTGACCACCAAGGTGGACTTTGCCCTTTTCTCCAGTATAGTGCAATCTCAGAGTTCGTATATTTAGTTGGAGGGTGCAAAGCCCCCCCACTTGTATGGGTTTAGTTTGCTACCATTTTTTTTTTTGTATGTGTCCTGGTGGCCATGTCATTAGTTTCCCTGTTAAAACTATCGGTGGTTCATTGCTTTGGTTTATTAAGCTTTCAGTGGAGTTGTCTTGATGTTTTGATGTTTGGGTAAGTGTAAATACAATGTAATAAAATAGACCCATAAATATATATTATTTTTAAAACAGGTGAGGCAATGAACAAGAAAGAGTCAACAATTCTCACAGCAACAAAGGAACTATTAAGCTAAAAAGGCCTACGGCTTAAGCCACATCAACCACAACTGATCAATGGAAGAGGCAAATAAGATCTGAGGTAATGTGGGGTTTGGAGGAGATTATGAGTACTGGGAGAAGCTTGAGCTACAGATCTAAATTCTGAGAAGTGCCTGGTGTTAGTATACTGAACAATGAGTAACAGATTAAAATCAATTCTGCTGTAAATACGCTGAAAAATAAAGCATAAAATAAAGTTTACTTGAATGTAATTGTAGAGTTTAGCAATATAAAATGGGCATCCATACAATGTATGTGTTTTGCAAAAGAAAAATCTATTAATTGACATGCTTCCTCACAGTATCAGCAGAAATTCTAAAAAACAATTCTGGAAAGCAATGTTGCATGCTTTTCTTGCATCAGCAAAACAGTTTGACATGCTTCTTCACAGATGCTTCCTTCCAGACTTCTGTTAATGGACATGCCTTCTCATGGAATCAACAGGAAAGTAATTCTGAAAGAAAAATATTGCATGCCTTCTACAACACTAGCAGAAGTGTTTCCTCACAGATTTTTCCTTCCTGAAGCCGAAAAAGGCACTGAGAGAAAAACAGGATCTAAATTACGTGAGAACAATATAAAAAGACTAAAATCAAGCATGTTAGGTTCTGACATAACTTGGAGAGTGTAAGGTTTTTCATTCATATTTGTGTTCAGAAGCTAACTTTGCATATTAAAAGCTGTAGCTGTAACAGTATTGTACTTGTTGTCTGTTATAAAAGTAAGATATATATATATTAGTAAGTGTGCTAGAGTTGATATAGCACTGTGCTGCAAAGTATATTTTCTCATCAGCATACAGCCTGCAAGGATCTGTGTTTTAAACAGACTGTAAGTGCAGCTATGCAAAACCCTGTGTTATAACCAGATTTTGATTGCAGCAGTAAGCAGCCAACAAGACTTTGTGTCTTAATCAGACTTTGGTTCCAGCAGCACCTTCATAAATAATTTTTCAGTGGCAAGCTTAACCTGTATTCGAACATAGGGGGAGTTGTACCTGCATAGGTCACTTCAGTAAAGGTGCAGTAACTAAAATCAATGTATTTGAATAATTCCTGAATAGGAGCACTCCAGCTTTACACACCTTGCAGCAGTACAGTTTTCATATATCAGAATCCGGAGTGAGACTGCCATGCAGGAAGGTCGCAGTGCCATAAAATCTCCAAGTTGGTCCAAGGTTTCGGAGCTGCAACTTCCAGTTTCATTTCACTAGCTTTTTGAGTAACTACAGGGAAATTTACAGCCATCTGCAATGACAGACTGATCACCTATCTACTTGCTAAGTGGTAAGACATTTACTGTGTCAAATGCAAGTATGGATGCCATTAGGGACTGTAGTAGGAAATGTAAACAGAGCTTTATTCTTAATGTATCAGAACAACCAGACAAAATATGGAACAAATGCAATGTTGGTATTAACAGCACATTAGTAAATGTAAAACCTTACTAGGGTAAGTTGATACTCAAGCATTAGGGTTATAACATCTGATTGGTATCTTAAACAAAAAAAATGCGGCATGTCATAATAAATGTTTATTGTGTGAATCATCTAAAACTGCTTTCTGTGTGCAATGCCATAAAAAATACAGTGCAGGCCATTGTTCAAAGGTTAGACTGTAAAGACAAACCTTTTAATGGTAAAGAACCAGCAAAAGGTGAAATGTTTACATTATATCCAGATGTTAAACAGTTATGTTCTGTCACTGCACTAATCTCAAAGTTAGAACAGCAGTCAAATCTATTACTGACAGAATCCCCTGTAGATCTTATTACACCCTTTAAAAATTATGTACAAAAGTGGAATGAAGCCATTGCTCAACACGCAACAAATGAGGACAGGGACAAGGTTTATGGTAATTTGACAGAAGAATTTTAAAAATTCTTAAAAGACAAACAAAGTGAGTTCAAAAAGTAAAGAAATTATATAAAAGAACTCTGTCAAAAGTGCATAGGGGACCTGGAGTAAACAGAGGATTCTAATAAAAAGTATCATAAATCCTGTAAAGAATTACAAAAAGAAATTGCAGACCTTAAACAGCATTTACAAAATAAGGAGGATGAATATTAGTTGAATCAGCAGAGACTAATTTACAAAATACTATTCTAATGGCCAAACCTAAGGAAGAATTGCAAAACACAACACCAATACAAGTTATAGAACAGGGAACCACTGCAGATTTATATACACAATCCAGATTATTACAAAGTTTAGCACAGTGGAATGATAAAAAAGGCACATTTTACAATATGCTTGCATTTGAAAAATAGGTAGCATACGCAGCAGGATCTGATGTATGGACTGATGCATTACTCAGATGTTTCTGGATTTTTATTCCCAAATGTTTTAAAACTTTCATTCAGTTGAAGCAAGATGCTTATCAGTTAAACAGTAAAGTAGGACATATGACAGCCATTCTTATGGCATATACACAAGGACAGCCTCTCACAGCTAAGCTGTTAGATAATTTCAAAATCACCATCACAGATAAATTAATGGAACAAAGTAAACACTTTAGACTTGCATTTCAGATCATATATCAAAGATCAGACAGGGACTTGGAAAAACCAAAAATACAAAAACAGTTAGTACACTGCTTCTTAGAGCAAGTAAAAGGGGTCCCAAGGGATATTAAAAGCATTTATGAAGAAAATGTGGATACATTCATTGATTTGGTACAAAAAATAATGAGGGGACAGACTATGGCCGATGATGGGACATTATACTCACACCATATCTTTGTATTAGGAGAGAGTAGTGAGACATTTGAGGGGATTGGTCTGGTAAAAAGCCAGGGTAGGCAACGGTGGTAAGACCAACCACCAGCAGAAAGAGCTGCATCTGTACCACCAGCTTCTGTTCCTGTGTCTATAGCACAAGGATCATACACAGGTAATGAACAAAAGGCACCAACATGTTTTTTCCTGTAAGAAAATAGGGCATGTTAAGTAAAGTTGTGATCATTACAAAGTCTGGCATAAAAAGAAGGAAGAACAGGGTGTGTTTCCAAAAACAGAGCAAAACATTTTAAAGAAAAGTCAGAAAAACAGATCTATGCACAGAGACCTTACAATATTGGTAAAGATAGCTATAAGGGCCATCATTACACAGGAAAAGGGGATATATGTCCTGTAAACTTTCAAGCAGCCTCACCTGTAAATCCAAAATATTTGGTAGAGCAGGCAGAATGGATGGCAAGGCAACAATTATGAAAGGAGATTGAAAAACCTAAATATGTAGATCACTCAGACACAGAGGAAGATAACAAGCAAGAGCATGCAGGATGTCATATTGCATTTGACAATAAAGGTGAGGATGAGTAGATCTCCTTACAATAGGGGTGTGCCCCCCCTACTCTGGTATCGTTCCTGACTACTTTTAAAAAGGATCGAGATGGATGACCACTGAATGATATCTGGGTAGAGGGGTCACTATGGAAAAATGTCTTACTACACACAGGAGCAGCAGTATCCATCAGAAACAAACAGTTACCTGTGAATCCTATAAAAAAGGTTTCAATTTCAGCATTTAATGGCACAGGATCCTATGCAGTGAGTAGCCAGGATGTAGACATAAAATTTCATCAAGAAGGACAGACTTGGAAGGGTGCATTTTTAATGCATTCTTCCTGCTCAACTACCATTACTGATATGGACATTCTAGGACCTTTGGGCATAGTAACCTTTCTGCCTAGCAGTATACCTGAGGATAGGAGACAAAAAAGGAGAGGGAGAAAGAAGTGCAGGTTGTTGTGCAATCTCTCTACCTGAAAGCCTGACAAGCCTACAGGATATGTAAAATCAGACAGTGAGAATGTGTGGCAGCATTTACAAAAGCAATTCCCAAACCAGTGGTCCAAGGGTCCCAGTGACTTTGGAAAACTAGAAATGCCAGTAGGGGTGGGTAGTGATCAGGATTATATACTACCATTTCAAAACCAGTATCCCATTCCTAGGGACGTGGAAGAACATATGGAAAAATGTATTGCAGAATGGGAAAAGGAAGGAATCATAAAAAAACACAACAGTCTTACAAATTCACCAATCTGGCCAGTCAAGGAAAAATATGGTAGTTATCATCTTATTGATTTACAAAAGGTTAATCAATATACAAATCCTAGAGCACATCTGATTCCGAGAGTTCCAGAGCTGGCTGCACATATTAAGCCACAAAGTAAGTGGTTTACAGTAATAGATTTAGCAAATGGCATTTTTTTTTCAGTACCACCCAGGAAAAAAGATGGTCCATGATTTACCTTTACATTTAAAAAAACAGCAATATGTCATGATAAGGTTACCTCAGGGATATCAAAATAGTTCAGTTATTTTCACCAGACAGTAGGATCCATTCTGCAAAATTTGGAAAAGAATGACTCAGTGTTATATTACACTGATGACATATTAATCCAGTCTGAGACAGTAGAAGAGCATGTACAGCTTCTTAAAAAACCTTTCCATACTCTACAGCAGGCAGGGTTTAGTGAAAAAATTATGTTTATGTCACAAGAAGTTAAGTTTCTAGGTACTGTTATAAAACCATCAGGAAGGTTTCCTTGCCCTATGCGTGTGCAAGGCATTTTACAAATGGAAAAGTCATTGACTATAGCAAACCTACATAAATTCATGAGAATCATGAATTAAAATAGGGAATCTGTAGAGGATTATGCAGCTCTGGCTGCTCCCCTATACAAAATGTTACAAGAACAGAAGAATTCCACCTTTTTAGAACGGGGACCCCATGAGGATGAGGCATTTTCACAAATATAAGTAAAATTAGCCCAAGCTACAGAATTAATAGCACTCACACCAAGGCAGCTGTTGGTGCTACAAGCAGCAGCAGGGAAGAAAATATTATCTGTGGTGTTATTACAGGAATGGCCACATGGTGGTGACAACAGAATGGAAAAAACATTACGTCCAGTCACTTTCTGTAGTAGGAAGATGACTCCAGTGGAATTGGGCTATCACCCCTGCATACAGCAGTTATTAGCCATTTACTGGGGTATTAAGCAGACTGAGTATTTGACTTAGTTTCCAGTATTATAGTACAAACACCACACCAAGTAGTAAAAGTTCTGATAGATAATTTTGAAATGAATAAAATCACAGACAGTATTAGGCAATTTTTGCACAATAGTTGGCACTTTTCGGAATGAAAACTCTTACTATACAGACAGGGGACAAAAATTATTTTTCAAACCACATGGGATATGAAGGAAAACAGCATAACTGCTTAGAAAAAATAATGTCACCTGACATATAATTTTTAGCATCTGATTTTGACCACTTTAAGCCATCCATCTTTGTGGACAGAGCACAATTTTGGGGCAAAGACATTTGTCATAGTTCCGGAAAATCCAAAGCTGGGTTCTCCTGAACTGATCATGTTACCAGGGCATATGTCAGCTCAGAGAGTTGAACTGGAGGCAGTACTGCATGCACTCAGGTATTACTATCCTGTTAACATTTTATCAGACTGTGCTTATGTAGTAAATTCTTTAAGATTGCATATGGACACTTGGGTAAGGCGAGGATTTGTGGACAGTGCAGGCAAACCATTGCGGCATGCTGAAATATTAAAAGACATACATAAAGTTATAACAATGTCAAAATGGCAGGGACAATACAGTATTTTAAATGTAAAAGTACATCAAAAAACAACACATGAAATGTCAGGTCAAATGTGTTAGCTGACACATTAGCAAAACAAGCAGCACAAAATGGAAAAGAACTTCCAGAATATGTGTACACCAGTGTAGCAGTTAGTGCCTTAAAAGAGCTAAACAAAGACTCAATAGAGGGAAATCTTGTAAATATTCAAACACAAGGCTTAAAAGAGAAACTGATCAGTGCAGGCTACTGGGAACACTGCCAAGGGAGTATTATGCATACACTACCTCTAAGGGACTACAGTTGCCATATGTACCATTTCAGTTGGCACGACAGTTGGTCAAGTTAAATCACCAAATACTGGTACATGTAGAAGCTGATAAGCTATGGGCAGTTGTAAAAGAAAAATATTGTTTGAAACCCAAGTTTAAAAAAGGTCTGTAGGCTAATTGTAGAAGAATGTCTAATCTGTTTACAGGTAAATGCTAAAAGCAAAAAGCCTCAGTTACATCAGGTGCAACCAGCAGATGGGCCATGTAATGCAATTCAAATAGATTATGCAGGTCCTTTGCCAACAACACAAAGGGACATTACAGATATCTACTATTAGTAGTGGATGTCTTTTCAAATTGGGTAGAAGCAATTCCTACTGAAACAATGACAACAAAAGCAACTGCAGAGGCTTTATGAAAAAATATTTTTTGCCATTGGGGGTGACCACATGTCATAGAGTCAGACAATGGTCTACAGTTTGTTAGTGATCTCATTAAATAAATGTGTAATTTGTTAGGCATACAGTAAAGGTTTCATGTACCATACCATCCACAATCCAATGGCATTGCAGAATGTATGAATCAGATGTTAAAAGAACATCTAAAAAAGGCATGCCAGTTAAAGGGCAATACTTGGGTACAGCATCTGCCTGGCATTTTAATGAGCATTCGAGGGACAGCAAACAGTAAAACAGGTACCTCCCCATACGAAATCATGATGGGTCTCAAAACCCCCATACAATTGCCGTTTGATCCAGACATACCTAATGGTAGACCCATGTTAGAAATCAGCTAACATCATGAATGGTTAAAGCAACTTACTGAGGTATGTGACTACAATGCAAGGGAGCAAGTGTTCCATCTCTGGAGAAAGGTGGCAATATTACCGCCTGAAAAAAACTTCCCTGTGGAACAAAAGTAATGGTAAAAATGTACCAAATAGAAGGGCCATGGGATAACAATCGGCAAGGCCCTTTTGAAGTAGGGAAACAAATTGGACCATTAGTGTACAAAATTAAAGGAAAAAAGAAAAAAAAAACAATGTTGGTACATAAAGATCAGTTAAAAGTTCTTAAAACTAGTGAGCAATGTAAATCTGACTAAGTGTATTCTCTTGTAGGTACCTCACAGAGAAAACATAATGAAAGTGACATGGTTTAAATTACATCCTTTTGGAAATCCAGTTTTGGATAACCAAAGGTAAAGTGATTCAGCAATGGAATTTCTATTTAAAGGATTGTTTTTAATGTAAATATAGCTATCATGCTAGTTATTATTGCACTGCTTAGCATTAAATTGTACTTACAACCTGTTAATCAAATTGTAAAGTTCCACAAGAGAGAGAGAGAGTAAAGACATGGAAAAATGAGCAAGACTGGTCACCACCTTTTAATACATTTTTGACAAAACAATGTTGGTATGCAAACAGCATGAATGTTTCTAACTGCTGGGTATGTAGTTTAATACCTAAAATAACAGGGGGTCATGCCCCTGGTGCCAGTTCCTCTAGATACTATTAGTAGTTGGAGAGTATTAATAAATGAAATGGGAGATCAAGTTATAAATGTACAATTACGTAAAGCAAGAGTACAGCTATCTGCTATAGTACAGGGAATTACATGTTTTCAGCAAAATTGAACCATCCCAGTAAGTAACAGTAATTGTACTAAAAAAATTGAAATTGTAAATTTTCATAAACACATACTACAATGTTGTGTATTTTGTCATAGTTTTCCTATTTTAATACAAGCTAAGTGAAACAGCGGTACGTCATTATTCACAAAGCGATAAACATTAGTGCCAAACCAAAGATACATGCTGGCAAAATAAAATAAATAAAAATTTTACAATTGTACATGATAAAACTCCTACTATGGGAGAGGTAAATGGCAGCATAGTAAATACCAGTGCTGCTCTGTCAGATGGGTTATATTACATTTGTGGTAAATATGCTTATAAATGGTTACCAAAGGGATGGGATGGTACCTGCTATACAGGATTAGTAATACCAGCAATGCATCATGGAACAGTAACCAAAGGGAAGCATTAGAAATGCAGAGAAACAAGACATATTACCTGTAATTGAAAGTCTAGAAAATCCAGTAAATACCCTAGATACATCACGTATTTATCACCAAAATCTCGATTACTTAAAATTGAAAGATATGTATCTAGGAGATGATATAATTTCTGGAGCAGGTATATTCTGATGGTACAGAGCTGCAAAACTTTCAATGCAATCTCTGACATTGCTGTTGAAATGACAACCATACGAACTATGTTTTTACAAAACTGAATGGTGTTAGATTACATACTAGCATCTCAAGGGGGTATATGTTCTCTAATAGGAGAACAATGTTGTTCATTTATTCTAGATAAAACAAGGTCTCTAAAAACACATTTAGACGTTATTGTGCAAGTATCACAATATAGTAGGAAAAACTAGAATGATGATTGGAGCCAATGGTTTAGTAGTTTGTTTACAGGGTGGACAGGAAAACTCATTAAGCTTTTAATTGCTATTATTTTTATTATAGTGCTTGGTTGCATATTATTCATATGCATTAAAGTTTACTTAATGAAAGTTATTCAACAAGTTACTGTTGTCAAATGTCACAATGAAAATATTTAATCAAAAAATGACAAATTTGTCTCCCTGGTTTAAAACAGAGTGTACTGAACAATAAATAAAATATTAAAATCAATTCTGATGCAAATATGCTGAAAAATAAAGCATAAAATAAAAAAGTTTGCATGAATGTAGTTATAGAGTTTAGCAATGTAAAATGGGCATCCATACAATGTATGTGTTTTGCAAAAGAAACATCTATTAATAGACATGCTTCCTCACAGTATCAGCAGAAATTCTAAAAAACAATTCTGGAAAGCAAATATTGCATGCTTGTCTCACATCAGCAGAATAGTTTGATGCGTTTCCTCACAGATGCTTCCTTACCAATTTCTGTTAATGGACATGCCTTCTCACGCAATCAACAGGAAAACAATTCTGAAAGGCAAATATTGTGTGCCTTCTAACAACATTAGCAGAAGTGTTTCCTCACAGATGCTTCCTTACAATGGACATGTTCTCTCACAGCATCAGCAGAAAAACAACTTTATAAAGTAAATATTACATGTTTTCACACAAGCATCAGCAGAAGTGATTCCTCACAGACATTTCCTTACTGAATCCAATAAAGTCACTGAGAGAAAAACTGGATCAAAATTACATGAGAAGAACAATATATAAAGACTGTAAAATCAAGCTGTGTTAGAGTATATAAGAACTCAGGTTCTGAGGTAACTTAGAGTGTGTAAGGTTTTTCATTCATATTTGTGCTCAGAAGCTAACCTTGCACATTAAAAGCTGTAGCTGTAACAGTATCATATGTGTCTTCTGTTATAAAAGTAAGATATATATATATATATATATATATATATATATATATATATATATATATATATATATATCTTAGTAACTGCGCTAGGGTTGATATAGTACTGTGCTGCAAAGTATTTTTTCTTATTATCGTATAGCCTGCAAGGCTCTTTGTTTTAAACAGACTGTAAGTGTAGCTATGCAAAACCCTGTGTTAAAACCAGACTTTGATTGCAGCAGTAAGCAGCCAAGACTTAATCAGACTTTGGTTCCAACAGCACCTTCATAATTAATTTTTCAGCTGGAGCTGGATCCAAGCTTGGATTTGTAACCTAACTGTTGAAAAATGAACAAAAAAGACATCAAATATCAAAATATATCTGCTTTAGAGACTGTTAAAAAGGTCTGGAAAATCTGAAAACTACCACAAGAAAGATCAAAGCAGATCACAAATTAAAAGTTGCATCTGAAGCCAAGAATAAGATTGTTTATTTATTTAGTTTGTTTACCGGGGTAGTACACTGATCACAAATGACCATTTTCAGACACAGCACAAGTAAATCCTCATTTAGGTATAGGTTCATAGGTTGGTACAAGGCTATCGGCCCTAGGGTCTATACAAGCCTAGCCATAGCAATTCCCTGGCTATTTCTTCCCACAGTATTTACTTCCCTGGACCCCTGTCTAGCAGGACGACTGACATGACCCCCGGGGTGAATTTCCTATCTCCCATCCAATCGTCAAGGTTCCTTTTGACATGTAAGGGCAGTTTATTCCAGAGTCTGGGGAGACTGTGGGTCAGGAACCTATCCCTCCAGCATGTTTTGTTCATTGTGATGACAAGATTTAGATCTCTGGAGCGTGTGGCTCTGAGGTATTGGGATTTCTTTAAGTGTAGCATGTCCAACAGCTCTGGGTTTGACATGGCCTTGTATGTTAAGCAGAGATCGCCTCTGAGTAGATGATATGTGACAGAGTATAGCTGGAGTTTTTTTAGATGGTCAGCATAGGGCATCTGCTTTAGGCCTGTGATTCTTTTAGTGAGGTATTTCTGCGGCCTTTTCAGTTGTTGCAGATGTCTTGAGAGGTACATACCAAATGGGGCATTGTATTCTATAATGGGTCTAATGAGGGATGAGTACAGTGGGACAATGACCTCCTTTTTCATGGATGAAAAGCCCTTAGTGATGAGGTTTGCCACAGAGAAGGATTTCCTGACTGCGATGTGGTTATCGAAGGTAAGACCATTGTCCACCTGTGTCCCTAAGTTTCCTATCACACTTTCGGTGTTTAGTGTACTGCCACCTATATGGTAATTCATGCGTATATGTTTTTTCCCAAAGGGGATAACTATACAGCAGACAATTAAGAAATAACATTTAGCAATGTTATGAACTAATTCATAATGGTATTACCCTAAATATATTGCTAATATACTTGTAGATAAACTTATTGTCAACTACGCACCAGAAACCAAAGTTGTATCTAGGGTGGGATGAAGATGGTGGCTGCCCTGGGTGTAAGCTGTTTGAGGGCATAGCCACACTGTAAAAGAAGTACCAAGTGGTCCTTGCAAGTCTGTGGTACAATTGCTTTTGTTAGGAGGCTGGGTACAAATGCAGTAGCAGTAGTCGTTTAAGGAACAACAACTAAGACTATACCTGTTTAAATGATTTGCACATCTTGTATGTGTGTCTGTTAGGAAGTGTAGGAAGGAGAGAGTAGATACATTTACCACAGTTTCAGGCAGTGAAAGCCTATTATGTAAAAATATTGTAGCTCTTTGCCCAGATGACATTTTTTGGTCTTCATCTCTGGGTAGCAAGGGCATCAACTCAGGGGCTGCCCAGGATGCCAATTAACCTAGCTAGACCTCTGCCAAAAGCGATCACTGAAGTTTCACAAATTCTCAAGTTCCTTACCTATTTATTTATTTTGTTTGCACTTTGTTGACCAGGTTAGCCCCATTAGGTCAATGGCCTGTTTTCAGGGGAGACTCCAGGTGGTAGTCATGCTGACTATGGGACATTTGTCCAGGAACCTGGAAACGTCCCTTACTCTTTTTGAGCACTAGGTGGTATCAGAGGGCTGTCACTAGTGCCTGGAGAATTCCAAGATAGAGGAAGGAGTAAATATTGTTGCTGGAGAACTTTCGGAAAAAGAATCAGAGTTGAAATCCTAGTTACTGAGTTGGAGAGTGAAGGTCTAGATACAGAGGTGTTGCAGAATTTATTGAAGAAAGAAGAACCAGATGAATGAGGTGAATTGGAGTGCTGGGATGGATCAAGTGTTACAGGAGTAGTCGGATAATTTTACTCCTTGAAGGCTTTTTAGCCGAGACGTCAGAGTACTGAGTGTTTTAATAAATTGCTTTGGGGTTCACTGGCCAGTTGTATTTTATTATTTTTGCTGTTGGACTTGTTGTGTTGTAGTCAGATAATGAAACTGCTAATGTGACACAGAAACAAATTATAAAGGCACGTTTAGCTGATGGAGTCATTCGTTTTAAGAATGTATTTCTGCAGTGGGTACTGCAGATGACAGAAAGGAAACAAAGAAAAAAAAAGGCATATGCAAGTGCTGTAAGTCAAGGAAGAAGCAGCAGTATACAAAACGAAGAGGTGTTTGACAAGAGCAGAGGGGCGGCAGCTTCAGAGAATAGGACCAGTGGTAAGAATAAGATATAGAAACATTGCTACTACTGACAGGTATGACATTACGAATAATATTAAAATAGCATTAGAATTTACTTTAAGGGACTTAAGAACTTTGATACATTTGGGGTAAGAACACTTCTATGAAGTAACTTTTGAAAGTTTTTCAGGTGCCAAAAAGTTGTGCGAAATAGAAAAAAGAAACATAACACCTTGAAAAGGCTATTTTTTATAACTCAGGTTTGCAATTAAATAGAAAAGTGACTGTGCAATTCAGAACCATGGAAATGGAAGAATCTGGACTTAAAACTTTATTTTCTGACAAAACATGATAAAGTGCATGGCATAAAGAAAAGGTACAATAATAGAAATATATAGACAAGGGGAATTATGGGTTATGCTTGGATGTATGACAGAAAATAACTGCATATTTCAAACAAAATAATACTGAATGGCAAAGGAGCAATCATCAAATGTTGAGGCAACTGAAGCCCTGATTCTATTGTAGGGATGAAAAACATTTTATTCAAGATTGTACAGAAAGAAAATGGGGGGAGCAAGGCCATTATGCTGGGAACTGTAACCATTATTGTAGGAAATATATTGAGCCAGACCATTTTGTGGTTAGAATGTTCAATAATGGAAAAAAGAAAGAGTACATAAAAAGGAAATTGAGAGAGGGAAGAAATATGTTGAAAACAAATTTGTGTAATTATCATAATGATAGATCCACGTTGTCTGTCTCCCCTTGGTTCAACCTGCTGATTATCAGATCTGACAGGTATCTGGCACTGGCCAAATCCACAAGACATACTGGGTACTGCCTCCTGCACCCTAAATCCCCCACTCCCTAGAGGATACCTCAGATCGAGTTTGCTCCCCTCCCAATCTAGCACCAAAGTGTATTTCCCGCATAAAGATGGAGGATGAAGGACTCCAAGAAAAAGAAAACAACCAAACTTCTCCCACTCAGTCACCTTAGGAGAGGAGACATGCCAAAAATGGTGAGGGCAGGAGGGGGAAGAAGGCTGAACCAGATGGAGACAGACAACATGGATCTATTGCTATGGTAAGTACATAACGTTTGCATCCAGTGTTGTTTTCTCCATCTGGCTTTAACCTGCAAGACAGAGTAAAAGTCATATAAAAACCCTTGGGAGGTTCTATGGAAGGATATTCAATTGCATAGCAGAGCTAAAACAAGCCATGGACCTAGGCTGAATATCCAGCTTGTAGTGAGAAACAAATGTATGAGGGCCCACCCAAGTTGCTGCTGCACTATCATAATTTAAGGAAGCTCTAGAAAAGTAGGCCATAGAAGTAGCCATGGCTCTAGTGGAGTGACCTTTAGGTTTACCACTCAAAGTCTTACCTGTCAAGGTGTAAAAAAATTAAATACAGTCTGACAGACACTTAGATAACGTAACTTTAGACACAGGTCTACCCAATTTGGATTTCAAAAAGGAAACAAACAGCTGACTGGATTTTCTGAAAGATTTGTCCTGGCCAGGTAAAAATCTCAATTCTCTATGCACATCCAAGCAAGGCAACAAGTATTCACCCTTATTTGAAAAAGTAGGAAAAAATACAAGAAGATGAATAGACATATTCAAATTATTCTTGGTTGCAACCTTGGGAAGAAAAGAAGGGTTTGTGTGAAGGGAGACCCTATCTTTGTGGAACACCAAGTAAGGAAAAGTAGTAGCCAGAGTTTGTAGCTCAGACACTCACCTGGCCAAGGTAACAGTCATCAGGAACAAGGTCTTCCAAGATAACAACTTTAGCTCTGGTGTAGCAGAAGGCTCAAAAGGAGGATCTGTAGCAAGAAAGGTAAATCCCACAGATGGACAGGATCTCAAATGGGGACTGTGTAAAAGAAATGCATCTTTGAGGAATGGTTTGGAAATTTTCAGAGCAGCCAAGGGAACATTATCCCTGCCAATATAGTAATTAAATATGGCTGTCAGTTGTACCTTAATTGGAGAAAAACTAGAGCCTGATTTGAACAACTCGGCAAGAAAATTTAAAACTGAGTCCAAGGGAATGGAAAAAGGGTCAAATCTTCAAGAGTCCATCCATACCACAAAGTGCTTTCATTTACTTGAGAACACTTTCCTAGTAGACAGCTTCTGTGATAAGGACAAAATATGCACAACATTGCCTGATAGCTTGGGATTCTTGGCCAGCAAGGGAACTGGAAAAAACATACGGTTAACTTGAGGTACTGCAGGTTAGGTGGATCCAGGCCCACAGGGTGAGAAATGAGATCCAGAATGTGATCCAGAACCCAAAGAGGGTATCACAGAAAAGGCCACAGAAAAGGGAACCACATCTAATGATGGCAGAAGCTATGAGGATCACTGTCACTCTGCAATGGGCTGCCTAGTGAAGAAATGTGATCATCAAGGGAAATGGAGGATAAGTATACATAATAGAATCTCTGGGTGATTGCCCCTGAGGAGGAACTGAGGGATAATAGCGGCTACATTTGGTGAGGGAAGCAAAAAGTTCACAAAACAGAGTGCCCCAGTGCTGAAAAATCTGAGCCTGTACTCTTGGATTCAGAGACCACTCGTGAGGAAGAAGAAGAACATTCCTATTCAAACTGGCAGCCAGAATGTCAGACCTCCCTGAGATGTGCACTGCAATCAAAATCTACTGAGATGAGATTATCAACTGCCAAACCCTCATGGCCTCTTGACAAAGAGTATAGGAACATAGTTTGTTCCTCATTTGTTCAGATACCGGACAAATCATATATTGTCTGTGTGGATCAAAATCACACCTCTGGGGAGAACATCCTGAAAGGCCTGCGATGCAAGGAGAGCAGCCCTCATCTCCAGGACACTGATGTTAACACTGACATGCACAGAAGACCAGGACCCTTGAACTATCCTTCATTTGAAATGCCCCACCCCAGCCCAAGAGGGGAGATGTCCGTGGTGACTGTGGTGAAAAGGATAGAGAAGAATGAACGGTCTCCCATTGTTCACTAAGGGCAACTATAACCACTGACTCTGACAGTGAAACACCTTTGTCACCCTAACAGGAATGTCCACTGGATAAGTCAAATAGGACCATTGCACTGTGAAAATCCATTGCAGAGTCTTCATGTGGTACTTCACTAAGGGGACAAACCCTATCAAAGCTGCTGTGTGGTCCAAGTATTTCAAAACCGCATGAGCTGCTGGTTTTGTAAGAGCAAGCACAAATACTGCCTGGGAGTGAAGGCCAATTACTCTGGAACTTGGAAGCTAGGCATGTTGGGAGACAGTATCCAAGTGGCAGCCTAAGAACTACAACGTCTAGATAGGCTGAAGACTTGACTTTTGATAACTGAGAGTTATCACCAAATGGCCACACAACTGGAGTAAGGTATCCCTGGCTGTGCCTAGAGAAGCTCTCATTGGGCAGTGAGGAGCCAATCATTCAGGTATGGGAAGACAAGAAATCCCTGCAACTGAAGCCAGGCTCCTACCACTGACATACACTTAGTAAACACCCAGGGGGACCAAATGGCAGGGCTCTGACCTGAATACTGGACCCCTAACCAGAAGTGCAGGAACCTCCTGGAACATCTCTCTGTCTTGATATGATGATAGGTCTCCTTGAGGTCTATTGAGTGCATCCAATCATCCTTCCTCAACACAGATAGAATGGGCAGCACTGAGACTATCCAGGATTTGGTCTGTTTTATGAAGGGATTTCATTTGTTCAAATATAAAATCAGCCTGAGGTCTTTGTTCTTTTTTTGGCACCAAAAAGAACCATAAGTAGACCCCAGATCCATGCTGGTCTGGTGGAACCTTTTGGATGACTTGATTTGCCAGCAGCTTCTGAATCTCTACTGCTACTTGCAGTCTCTGATGGGGTGAAATGTCTGAGAGATGTTTCTGACTGAAACTTGGAATTTCTAAAAATGGGAATGGTATAGACATAAATATGACTCTTAACACTCACATATCTGAGGTGATGGCCTTCCAAACTTCTAGTTGAAGAGTCAAGTGACCCCCAACTGCCTCCATAGCAAGACAGTTGGGCAGTCCCTCAGGAGTGATGGAAGGGTACCACTAGAGAAAGCTCTGTGAAAGTTCTGATTTTGTGTACTGCCACTGCCCCACAGGTGGTGCTCATTATGGTTCCCTCCCCTGCCACGAGTGGACCCCTCAAAAGGAACATCCTCGGAAAGCTGCTGTGATTTTCTAAAGAAGAGATGTTTGCCTCCTTATGATTTCTTGAGAAGGTTTGCTGAGGGTTACCAAACCGCACACCCATCTTGCTCATTCCTAGTAAGAGTGTCTTTAATCTTTGGCCCAAACAAGGAAGAGCCATCGAAAGTGGCATTAATGAAGGATGCCTTAAAGCAGTCCATGAAATTGCCTGGCCACATCCAAGCATGGTGTCACATGGCAATAACGGTGCTAGCTACTTGGGAACATGTTCTGGGTGAGGGCTGTTAATAATAGAAGATGAAGTAAAAATACTGGATGTAACAATTGTGATACCAGGAAGGGCGATGATATGGGAGAATATGGAACTTGTATGAGGGTAATAGTAATATGCATACACAAACATGTCGGACTGAAAATATGTTCAGAGAACTAAAAAAAATTGGGCATGTGATAGTAAATGTGTCAATAGTAATGACTGGAGACTAACACTAAGATAAAAAAAGAAAAAGGAAACATAATGCAAAATGTAAAGGTGACAAGAGAAAGAGATGCAATGTGTGATCTTGAAGTGAGAAATAAGTAGAGAGTGGATGTACAAAAGGGGGATTTTTCAAATTGAGTTGGGTTCATAGGTGTGTACTAGGCTAATGGCCCTGGAGCCTTTACAAGCCTAGCCCATAGGATTACCCAGGCATCGTGCCACCTGACCTTAGTTCCCAGTACCTCTGTCACGGAGAGCCACTGGAGTGATCCCCGGGGTGAATTTTCTATTTCCCATCCACTCATCAATATTTCTCTTGAAGAGGGCCAATGAGGTGCTCTGCTTGACATGTATGGGAAGTCTATTCCATATGTTATCTATGCAAGTGTCATGAAGGAAGCTGTAGATGGAGTAGATTTTTCAGAGCAGAGCAATAAGGCTGCATTTGGGCATAATGAATAAATAATAACAGAAAGTAAAGGAATAAAATGGTTAACAAGGGATGTAAGCAAAAAATAAACAAATAAATGAAAGAGGAAGATAGTAGAGAAAAGAAGAAGTAGATGGCAATGACAGTATTTACGGAAATTAGACAAAATGTTGGGTAATGTTTAAAAAGAAATATGAAAAGACTTCTTTAGAAATAGGAAGGAAAAAGAAATAAAGTGTAAGATGAAAACATGATGGAAAAATTGAAGAAAGATGTAACAGAGTAGGAGAAATAAAATGAAAACATATGTATAAAGAGAAATATAATGCAATGTTGCATACACAATGTTTTTTTAAAGGGAAAGAAGGAACGAATTTCACATTTTTTTAGGAAAGGAAGCAAAAAGAAGGGAGGGTAAGATGGATGGAATGGTAGAGGAGAACGGATTAGTAAAATGTAAACAAGAAAAATATCGAGATAATAGAAAACGTTATGTTTAAGAAGAAAGAAGTTGAAAGGGAATAGTGGGAAGTAAAGAAATGCTGGGGCAGAGCAAAACGTAAATGAGAAGAAGACATTACATTGCAAGAATTGTGGAGAAGAGAGGCTATACAAGAAGGGAAGGAAGGCTCAGCACAAGGCTTAGATTGGCTTAGTTACAAATATGAAGACGTTACACAAGAAGGGAAGGAAGACTCAGCACAAGGCTTAGATTGGCTTAGTTACAAATATGAAGAGGTTACATAAGAAGGGAAGGAAGACTCAGCACAAGGCTTAGATTGGCTTAGTTACAAATATGAAGACTTTACACAAGAAGGGAAGGAAGGCTCAGCACAAGGCTTAGATTGGCTTAGTTACAAATATGAAGACTTTACACAAGAAGGGAAGGAAGGCTCAGCACAAGGCTGAGATTGGCTTAGTTACAAATATGAAGAGGTTACACAAGAAGCGAAGGAAGACTCAGCACAAGGCTTAGATTGGCTTAGTTACAAATATGAAGACTTTACACAAGAAGGGAAGGAAGGCTCAGCACAAGGCTGAGATTGGCTTAGTTACAAATATGAAGAGGTTACACAAGAAGCGAAGGAAGACTCAGCACAAGGCTTAGACTGGCTTAGTTACAAATATGAAGAGGTTACACAAGAAGGGAAGGAAGACTCAGCACAAGGCTGAGATTTACAAATATGAAGAGGTTACACAAGAAGCGAAGGAAGACTCAGCACAAGGCTTAGACTGGCTTAGTTACAAATATGAAGAGGTTACACAAGAAGGGAAGGAAGACTCAGCACAAGGCTTAGATTGGCTTAGTTACAAATATGAAGAGGTTACACAAGAAGGGAAGGGAGACTCAGCACAAGGCTGAGATTGGCTTTGTTACAAATATGAAGAGGTTACACAAGAGCAGGATCAGCACAAGGCAGATTGGCTTAGTTACAAATATGAAGACTTTACACAAGAAGGGAAGGAAGGCTCAGCACAAGGCTTAGATTGGCTTAGTTACAAATATGAAGACTTTACACAAGAAGGGAAGGAAGGCTCAGCACAAGGCTGAGATTGGCTTAGTTACAAATATGAAGAGGTTACACAAGTTGAAGGAAGACTCAGCACAAGGCTTAGATTGGCTTAGTTACAAATATGAAGACTTTACACAAGAAGGGAAGGAAGGCTCAGCACAAGGCTGAGATTGGCTTAGTTACAAATATGAAGAGGTTACACAAGAAGGAAGACTCAGCACAAGGCTTAGACTGGCTTAGTTACAAATATGAAGAGGTTACACAAGAAGGGAAGGAAGACTCAGCACAAGGCTGAGATTGGCTTAGTTACAAATATGAAGAGGTTACACAAGAAGCGAAGGAAGACTCAGCACAAGGCTTAGACTGGCTTAGTTACAAATATGAAGAGGTTACACAAGAAGGGAAGGAAGACTCAGCACAAGGCTTAGATTGGCTTAGTTACAAATATGAAGAGGTTACACAAGAAGGGAAGGGAGACTCAGCACAAGGCTGAGATTGGCTTAGTTACAAATATGAAGAGGTTACACAAGAAGGGAAGGTAGACTCAGCACAAGGCTTAGACTGGCTTAGTTACAAATATGAAGAGGTTATACAAGAAGGGAAGGGAGACTCAGCACAAGGCTTAGATTGGCTTAGTTACAAATATGAAGAGGTTACACAAGAAGCGAAGGAACACTCAGCACAAGGCTTAGATTGGCTTAGTTACAAATATGAAGAGGTTACACAAGAAGCGAAGGAAGACTCAGCACAAGGCTTAGATTGGCTTAGTTACAAATATGAAGATGTTACACAAGAAGCGAAGGAAGGCTCAGCACAAGGCTTAGATTGGCTTAGTTACAAATATGAAGAGGTTACACAAAAAGGGAAGGAATGCTCAGCACAAGGCTTAGATTGGCTTAGTTACAAATATGATAAAGGGATGAGTGGAATAGAACATATTTGTGCAAATACTGAATGAATGGTTAAAGAAAGGAATAGAAGATGTAAAGATATATGTTAGGGTGATTAAATGTATATGGAAGAAAGAAGACAAAAATATTAAGAACTGGAACACTGGGAAATACTGATTATAAAATCTTTATGAAAAAAATGCAAAAATAATGGTCAGTTTTTTAAAAGAAGTAATAGCAGAAAGTGTATATGGAATAAAGGGACACGTGAAGGAGATGTTAGTAATAATAAAAGAAGTAACAATTAATGTCTTAAGAGAGTATAAAGGATATAAGGTTGGTTGAGTGTTATGCAGCAAAAATGTTTGACTCGTAAGTCATGAGGCAATGTTGATATTTTAGGGGATTATGTGATTGTGAGAAAAATAAAAGTGTTAAAGAAGTGTCATAAGATGTCTTGGGTGAAAGTTATGGTTAACGGTTGGTTAAAAAAGAAAATAAAGACTGAAAAAGGTTTAAATAGTGGTGTCAGATGAACATGTGTTTATTTGTGTGAAAAATAAATGCAATAACACAGACATGTATTGGTGACATGTCAGAAGCAGGATAGGAAATAGAAAAAGGTGTACTAATACTTGTGTATCTTTCATATGCATATGTTTAAATTATTGTAACACAAATATAGTACGCATGAGGAAAATTGTGACAAGCATCAAAAGACGGTAAAATAAAGATGTTAAATAAGTCAAACGTAAGGGATCTAGTGAAATAAAGAAGATAAATTGAATACATTTCATTAGAAATTAGATAAGCTAATTTGGAATCAGGTTTGGTGAAACCGGGAAAATACCGTAACAGCGGGAGAAATTCTGGATGAAATAAAGAAATTACATAGTTGGCGGAAAATTTGTATTTATCCTTTAAACGGAAGGTATATATGTTAAATATGTATATACTGTGAAAGTTGGGATAGTTGAGAGAGTAGTTATCTTTACTGGAAAAAAGGAAAAAGAATTGTTAAAGATTTCTTTAGTTTTGTTTGGGAATCAAGACAAAATCCAATTAGATGGGGAATTGTAATAATAAAAGAGGAGGTTTAAATTAAAAAAAAAAACAGTTGTATATTTGGCATCTATACACTTTTTTTGGTTATTATTAATATGAAGAGGAAAGAGAGTAGGTTGATAGGAAAATACTATAGGTGAAATAGGAAGAGGCAGAAAAATGAAAAAGGAAAGAAAATAAGGATGGAAAATGAATAAGACAAGGTGAAGTTATAGAAAGTTAAAACTGATGAAGTTAAGAAAAGCTAGAAGGAAACTGTATAACATGATAATGGACACATATTATTTAATATATCCGAGGAAAGATTATAAGGCTGAAGTTTAAAAAAAACAGTAAAATAGAAAGAAAAGATGTGAAGATTTTTATGAGGCTGCAGATTTTTGTTGTGTCTGGTGATTATTATTGGAAACGTTGCCTGTAAGAAGTAGCATGGAATATAAAGCAATAGAGAAGAGACAATGTAAAGACTGCAATGAAGAAGTAATTACAACACATTATTTTTGTAATGTAAAAAGAATTAAATTTGGGGGGAAATTGAAAATGAGTATAAGTGGGAATGTTTTCTAAACGTAAGCATAGATATAATACTGTATGAAAAATATGAAAAAGAAAAACTGAAGCTGACAAATCAGTTATTAATGGTAACAGTATGGGTGTTGTAGAAAAGAAGATGCCATAAATTGTTGTTTAATAAAAACAGGAATGATGGAGATGAGTTAGCTGAAATAAAAAGATGGCTGTAAGGAAAAGGAATGCGGACAGAATAAAAGATGTTAAAGTCTGTGAAACAGACAATGTAAAATACCTAAAATATTGTAGGAAAGTAAACAGAATGGAAGGGGTGGGATGCAGTAAGATACATACAGAAGTAAAGCAGCTCCTACTCTTCAGTAAATGCACTGGGATGTTTTATATCCACATGTGCTACCACCTACTCAGGCAGATGGGGCTTCAGTTTAACATCGCGTCAGGAGTGTAACACCCTCTTTATACTGCACTGCAGTGTCACTATTGGAGAAGTAATGCAAATATATGTGTGGGAATAGAACCCCCAGCCTGCTGATCTTCCAGCACTACAGGTGAATACACTAACTGTTGAGTTACTGAGACTCAGGAATATTATTATGGAACATATCTTAAAGTTACTGTCAAAGAAATATCACATCCTTAGACCCCAACAATACACACAGCTACTTAATCAACATTGCCAGACATGCCCCCCTGAACTCATCCTAAACCTGTTTAAGTATAGCCAGAGGGTATACTCTTTTGAGTAAGGATGGCCCTATCTCAAATCCCAGGATATACAGACCCATTAACCTAGCAAGCCTAACTTCCAAAGCCATGTAACATATTACATCTGTTTTAATTTTCAGTACAAAATGTTTTATTTTCTAGACTCACATCAATATGATTTTTGTCAAAGGCACATCATATCTCTTAAAACAGCTTTCAGATACTTGCTGAATCTATAGATAGCAGCCATACAGTACATTCACCATACCTGGATCTAGCCAAGGCCTTTTACACTATTCCCCATGCTGAAACTGTAAACAAGCTTAAAGCTTAAATGTAGACCTTTATATTGTATTATGGAACAAACTGACTGACAGATCAAACCAATGTAGTTAAAATAGCAGGTGCCACATTCAAAAGCATAAATGTGACTAGTGGTGTTACTCAGGAGTCAGTACTGATACCCATACCTCTCAGTTGCCACAGTCAGCACTTAGCACTGTCAGTGATGCAGCAGTCAGCACACTTGCCTTTGGTGCAGAAGGCTGTGGGTTCTGTTATCACACTAGGTAAATGGATTGCTGATACTCTAGTACATTATAAGGAGAAGGATGCATTCCTGAGTGAGCCATCCTTTTGAGGAAGCTTTAATCCCACAGCACCTATCAAAAAGAGTAGGGAAAGTTCTCCACTGCCCTTGCCAAATTTGTCCTAGTTTTACCACCTCCGGTCTCCCCTGAAAAGAGGCTACTAGCCTGATGAATGAAGGATCATCTTCTTCTTTCGGCTGTTTCCGTTAGGGGTCGCCACATTGGATCACCTGTTTCCATTTCTTCCTGTCCTCTGCATCTTGCTCTGTCACACCAGCCACCTGCATGTCCTCTCTCACCACATCCATAAACCTTATCTTAGGCCTTCATCTTTTCCTGTTACCTGGTAGCTTCATCCTTACCATCTTTTTCCCAATATACTCAGCATCCCTCCTCAGCACATGTCCAAACCAACGTAATCTTGCCTCCCTGGCTTTGTCTCCAAACCTTCCAACCTGGGCTGACCCTCTAATATACTTATTCCTAATCCTGTCCACCCTCGTCACACCCAGTGCAAATCTTAACATCTTTAACTCTGCCACATCCAGCTCAAACTCCTGCCTTTTTGTCAGTGCCACTGTCTCCAACCCATATAACATAGCTGGTCTCACTACCCTCTTGTAGACCTTCCCTTTCACTCTTACAGGTACTTGTCTGTCACAAATCACTCCTGACACTCTTCTACTCCCACTCCATCCTGCCTGTACTCTCTTCTTCACCTCTCTTCCACACTCACCATTACTCTGAACTATTGACCCCAAGTATTTAAACTCATCCACCTTCACCACCTCTACTCCCTGCATCCTCACCATTCTTCTATCCTCCCTCTCATTCACACACATATATTCTGTCTTAGTCCTGCTGACCTTCATTCCTCTTCTCTCTAGAGCATATCTCCATCTCTCCAGGGTCTCCTCCACCTGTTCCCTACTCTCACTACAGATCACAATGTCATCTGCAAACATCATAGTCCATGGGGACTCCTGTCTGATCTCGTCTGTCAACCTGTCCATCACCATTGCAAATAAGAAAGGGCTCAGAGCGGATCCTTGATGTAACCCCACCTCCACCTTAAACGCATCCGTCACTCCCACCGCAGACCTCACCGCTATCACACTACCCTCGTACATATCCTGTACCACTCTTACATACTTCTCTGACACTCCTGACTTCCTCATACAATACCACAACTCCTCTCTAGGCACCCTGTCATATGCTTTCTCTAAGGCTACAAAAACACAATGCAACTCCTTCTGACATTCTCTGTACTTCTCCATCAACACTCTCAGAGCAAACATCGCATCTGTAGTGCTCTTTCCCGGCAAGAAACCATACTGCTGTTCACTAATCATCATGTCCCTTCTTAACCTAGCTTCCACTACTCTTTCCCATTACTTCATGCTGTGACTATCAATTTAATCCCTCTGTAGTTACTACAGCTCTGCACATCACCCTTATTCTTAAAAATCGATACCAAAACACTTTTTCTCCATTCCTCAGGCATCCTCTCACTTTCTAAGATTTCATTAAACAATCTGGTTAAAAACTTCACTACCATTTCACCTAAACACCTCCATGCTTCCACAGGTATGTCATCTGGGCCAACAGCCTTTCCTTTCTTCATTCTCTTCATAGCTTTCCTTACTTCCTCCTTGCTAATTCATTGTACTTCATGATTCACTATCCCTACATCATCCAACCTTCTATTTCCTGATGAACAAAGAATAAATAAATAAATACATTTCCCCAGATTTTCACAGAATGCCAGACTTTTGCATTGTATTTTTGTTCTGTTTCTCATAAAATATGTGTTTTTGGCAAATTATTGAGGATTTAAATCAATAAACAATGTCAGACATTTGAGTTTCAGATATCATATCCTAAAGAAAATACACATTAATGCAAAATCTAATATTCTAGCAACTTTCTAAGTTTATAAGGGTAGTATTTAAAATCTATCCCTGATTTTGGGCCTTTGCCACCCCATAATTTTTGGCTTTGTCCAGATTTCTTACACTTAAAGGTTGAGTGGTATGCTGAGGTGCCTTTTCTTTGGCATCCACTTACTGGATCTCCAAACCACTAATACAGGAATATGGCAAACTAAATTTGTTGATGACTACAGCTGGGGTATTTTCATTGGCTTAGCATCTATTCACCTGTTACTACAGCAAGGGGTACACTATGGAAATCAATGATGCATTAAAAATGGGTTTAAATTAAATGCAAACAACTGTAGCATTGCTACCTTTGTTAAACAAATCTCAACGGCAGCTTATAACATAGACAGCAAACAAATACAGCCTGATAAGTTCATCGAAGATCTCAGCACCTTAACAGATGGCTCCCTATCCTTTAATCCCCATGTACCAAAAGTAGTCAGGGAATCGTTCCATCTATCCCAGTTTTAACTAAAGGTATCCTATCCAGGTCAAGACATTTTTACTCTATACTCTACTGTAGTTAGACAAACTATAAAACATAAAACTTCTTTTAGTATGCATCTATCCAAAGACATCACAGAGAAAAGAAAGACCGCTGATGTTCCTATTGAAAAGACCACCAAACTAAAGCCACAGAGCTACCAAGACAGGCTTGAAGCTGTCTGTCTCTTATAGATTCCTGCTTGATGATTACATCCTGTGCTGTTAATGACCAAAAACCTCCTCGATGTCCTTCACCTCCACAGCATACATGGTTCTAAAAAGCACTCAAACTAAAGACTTGAATCTCCATCAACAAATAAATAAATAAATAACAGATGTTGGAGGGACAGATTTATTATGTGACATTTCTCCCACCTCTGGAATAATCATCAGTTACGTATAAAACAGAGCGATAGCTTCCTTTCCTTTAATTAATTGGATAAGCACCTGATGATTCATCACTGGCTTGACTTCTTTTTCCCTTTTGGGTTGGTCCTGGCAAGGAGATTATGGTCTATGGACTGACCCTGCCCTGTAATCTCTATGAATCTGTAAATACATGTGGTGACCAGCACCTTGATTACAGAAATTTGTTATTGGTAAACTGTCTAATTAAGCACAGGAAATAAATTACATATAAAAAAAATGCACATCTACCATATGAACATACAATTCAAATATATGTGCATTTAAATACACTGCACCACAACTCTCAATATCTTATCTCAAGAATCAGGGACAGAGACAAATGTGATGGAAGGCAAAGGTCTACAACCAGAGATAGACTTTAAGTATTGCTCTTATGACAAATGTGACGGAAGGCAAAGGTCTACAACCAGAGACAGACTTTAAGTATTGCTCTTATGACAAATGTGACGGAAGGCAAAGGTCTACAACCAGAGACAGACTTTAAGTATTGCTCTTATGACAAATGTGACGGAAGGTAAAGGTCTACAACCAGAGACAGACTTTAAGTATTGCTCTTATGTTCTTACAAAGCTGCTAGAACAGGTGTTGCATCACCATGCATTTTCTGAATGATATGAAGTCTGAAACTCAAATGTGTGTCATTATTTAGTAACTGCAATCTTACGATTTCCCAGAAAAAAACTTTTAGGTGGAACAGACCATAAATATAATGCAACATTAGGGACATTCTGATAAAATCAGAGAGCACAGACAGCTATGCCATGCACATAGAAAAATGGTAGCTCTGCATGTTTCTTAGTGTAAACAGGGAGCGGCACCATGAAAAGCAATCTAACTATACAAGACTGAAGTACTGATGATTCTGCACTTACTTGCTTTACTTGGTGAATTAAATTCCTGTATCAGGTAGTTGCAGCTACACTGACAGTGGAGATTTTACAGCTTTCTTTCTGGCTGTTCTGAAAATTAGCAAAAAACTGTTGAAAACAGAAAAAAACAATGCAAAGTGGAAATCTCGGTGTATACAGGCAAAGGAACCATCTACATGCAATCTTCTCCCAGCATATCTGGTTTGAAGCATATGATAAATTCTCTACATTCAGGGGTTATTCCAAACCAAATGCTTACTATTTAATGAGATTACTTATAATCAGAAATTGTACAGAGCCCAGCAGACTTTGTACCTGAGGCTGGTGACTACTGCTCTGAATTTTACACCCTCTTAGAGAGATGTGTTGAAGTACCCATACCCATCTGATGCAAACACACTGCAATTTTAAAACTAAATCCCTGTGGTGGAGATCCCACATCAACATCCTTTATAACATCTATAAAACATCTCCACTTCAGCATTACAAAATAGATTCTTCCTGTGTGGCTTTTCCACCCATGTCTGCCAACTTCCAAGCCTCCCTGTATTTGGACAAGGCCCATTTGACCCCCCCCCCACACCAGTGATTCCACCCCGTGCCAGGGCAAAAGATGTACAAAGGGGGTCGTCATTCAGGCAATCATGAGGTTGCTTTGTATCCTCACTGAATCCTCCAGAGACTCAGCAATCCTCCAGAAGTACTTATCCCAAATTATAACTGACCATAGAATCATGGACTAAAGCTAAGTGCCAAAAAATGCATTATTGTGTCCTTTGAAAAACCGAACACCAAAGGACCTATCACACTGATGGTACACCCCTAATGGTGTACCCAGTAGTTAGGGACTTTGGTATGGATGTAGATAAACACCAAGCATTTGACCAACACATCTACTGTTGTAAGGAAGTCATTCTATATTGTGCAGCTTATAAGTAAGGGGATAGTATCTAGGTCCAGACCCCCTTTAGTATGTAGTCATTTGCAGCAAGTAGAGTGACCACAGAAGTTCCTTACAAAGAGAATACTGGGACTAGGACACGTCTTACAAGGACCGCCTCAAAGTCCTGTCACTATACTCAACCTTATACAACTAAAAAGTGATCCATGGCTGACTCATAAGGCATCCTCCGACCTAGTCCTAATGGATCTACTGCACATACGCAAGTCAAACAGAACTAGGAGCACCTGGTACAGGGACCTCAACCTCTTCTGCAACATAAACAGGAGGGTGTGGAGGGAAAGGTACAGATCCCACAGGAAATCACTACTAAAGCTCATCCATGTCCATATTCAAACATAACTTAGATCAATGGATTGGAAAGTTACCCAAGACAGACCCCTATCCTCCTAATGGATAGATGCTGTGGCAAAATGCCCTACCCACAGTAAGATTCAAAATACAGTGAAGGTATGACCTTAAAATGTTGGTGAGTACTTAATAAAATTATGGTAAAGGTAGTCATCTCCTATGGAACAACATAACTAGGCAAAAAATAGGTAACTCCGCTAGGCTTAAAATTTCTCACCAGAGATGAAAACCTAGTATTCACCTGTGAATGTATGAACGTATGTATATGGTCCATGCTGCCTACCTGGACCTTGTAAGGCCTTCAATGACATCCTCCTCACTGGAATTTTCAATAAACTTTCTCACCTCAATATTAACCCATACATAGTTTGCTGGATAGTTTACTAGCTAGGTGATGGAAACCATATAATTAAGGCTGGGAATATTTGCTCTAGACACAAAAATATCAACAGTGGTGTCCCATAGGGCTCCATCTTGGGCCTCCTCCTCTTTGTGTATATATTTTTTTTTACATGAAAAGCTGATATCAATGGAATATGGGTAAACAGATTGCAGACTGAGGATAGTTCTCAAATCTGGTTCTTATACTGAAATTCTCCTGCATTGTCTGGATCAAACAATTGGCATGCTAATCATGAACTTATCCTCGACAACTAAAAATGCAACATAGTTTCCTTTCTTAAATCTATTCCCACTAATGCATACCATGTAGATAAAATTTCACTTAAATCTGCATAGTCATGTTGTTAGAAAATCTTCAGTCTTGCACAACTTTTCCTTTGTGGCATTTCTTCAGGGTCTGAAGAAGTTACTGTTCCACTTTATTCCTCCACAATTAGGTCCCTCACACTATATTATGCCAACTCTGGCATGTACCTTGCTAAGTACCTAAACCAACTTGACAGACTTAAAAATGTCCTCATCAAAGAGATGTCTACTCTTAGAACCCCTAGATACTCTAATACACTTTCTTCTCAGCCTCATATAGACTCCCCAAGGCTCCTGTGGGGTGATTTCTGTGGTATCAATGACTCCATACTTTTTGAACTCTTTCATCTAAAGAGAACAAACACCTGTTCTAGAAACTTAAAATTATACTGGCACATTAACAATACCAGCTAGTATGAATGGTACCTAATCCAACATACCCCCCCCCCTTTCTGACACATGCTCCCCTTACATATCAAGCAGAATACGCCCATGGTAAAATTTAAAACAATTCTAGAGGACTGGATGGATGATTACAAATTTTTACCTGGGGTGTGTAGAGAAAATCCACTTAATGAGGTGCAGTATTAATCGTATCACACCAAATAAATAATTCCAGCACCAAAAAAAAAGAATTTATTAGCTCACATAGACCACAGCTTCACCAAATTTTCAGTGCATAATCTTTCACCAGTATATCGGGTGATACACAAACAGCTTCTTAATGATTTTCTTGGTAGTATATATGAACCTATGAAAGGCCTTTGCCAGGTCCATGTAGCTATCATGGACAGACAGACCATTGTTCATGTCTTCAGCCACTCTTTCAAAGAAATTGACAGGACTGCTAACAGGATCTGCCTTTAACAAAACCAAATTGATTAGGGTCAATGGACTGTAAATCCCTAGTTTCCTTGTTTAGAAGTTTGATTATGGTGCATTCCATCACCTTGCAGATGATACTGGGCAGGCTAATAGCTCTGCAGTTTCCAGAGTCTGTGGTGGTCTTCCCTTGTGCACTGGCACTATTATGCCAGCTCAGTATGCATCGTGCAAGTGAACAGTGTGGAGGTTAGCAATGAATAATATAGCTGTATTTTGCACTGACTAGGAGACAGCCAGATATGGTGTCAGGGGCCCATAGATTTAGTGCTGGATAGTGCCAATAATACTAGCTCTGTGGTAATTATGGGAGGAAGGGTAGTTTATGGAGCACTGCAAGGAATGCAGGGGTACACAAAAAGGAGAAATGGAAGAAATTTTTTATTTTATTTATTTCTATTTAACATTTGTTGACCGGGAAAGTCCGACTAGGTTCCACAGAGCCTGTTTTCAGCGGAGGCCTGGGGAGAAATGCTCCAGACGCATGTCTTTGGAATGTGGGAGGAAACTGGAGTACCCAGAGGAAACCCACGCGAACACAGGGAGAACATGCAAACTCCACACAGAAGGCACCCCAACCGGGAATCGAACCGAAGAACCTCTTGCTGTGAGGCGACAACATTAACCGCTGCACCACTGTGCCACCCAAATGCAGGGGTACACAAAAGAAGCAATGGAAGGAATGCAGGGGTACATATAAGGAGCAATGGAAGGAATGCAGGGGTACATATAAGGAGCAATGGAAGGAATGCAGGGGTACACAAAAGGAGCAATGGAAGGAAGGCAGGGGTACACAAAAGGAGCAATGGAAGGAATGCAGGGGTACACAAAAGGAGCAATGGAAGGAATGCAGGGGTACACAAAAGGAGCAATGGAAGGAAGGCAGGGGTACACATAAGGAGCAATAGAAGGAATGAAGGGATACACATAAGGAGCAATGGAAGAAATGCAGGGGTATACAAAAGGAGCAATGGAAGGAATGCAGGGGTACACAAAAGGAGCAATGGAAGGAATGCAGGGGTACACAAAAGGAGCAATGGAAGGAATGCAGGGGTACACAAAAGGAGCAATGGAAGGAATGCAGGGGTACACAAAAGGAGCAATGGAAGGAATGCAGAGGTACACAAAAGGAGCAATGGTAGGAATGCAGGGGTACACATAAGGGGCAATGGAAGCAATGCAGGGATATACATAAGGGGCAATGGAAGCAACGCAGGTGTACACATAAGGGGCAATGCAAGCAATGCAGAGGTATACATAAAGGGCAATGGATGGAATGCAGGGGTACACATAAGGACCAATGGAAGAAATGCAAGGGTACTTTAAGGAGCAATGGAAGGAATGCAGAGGTACACATAAGGAGCAATGGAAGGAATGCAGAGGTACTCTAAGGAGCAATAGAAGGAATGCAGGGGTACACAAGGAGCAATGGAAGGAGTGCAGGGGTACACATAAGGAACAACGGAAGGAATGCAGGGGTACACATAAGAAGCAATGGAAGGAATGCAAGGGGTACTCTAAGGAGCAATGGAAGGAATGCAGGGGTACACATAAGGAGCAATGGAAGGAATGCAGGGGTACACAAGGAGCAATGGAAGGAATGCAGGGGTACACAAGGAGCAATGGAAGTAATGCAGGGGCACACATAAGGGGCAATGGAAGCAATGCAGGGGGTATACATAAGGGGCAATGGAGGGAATGCAGTGATACACATAAGGAGCAATGGAAGGAATGCAGGGGTACACATAAGGAGCAATGAAAGGAATGTAGGGATATGCAAGGAGCAATGGAAGGAATGCAGGGGCACACATAAGGAGCAATGGAAGGAATGCGGGGGTATACAAAAGGAGCAATGGAAGGAATGCAGGGGTACATAGGAGGAATGAAAGTACAGCAGAATCTATCAACTGGCATATTTAAAATGGTCTCAGTATTGGAAAAAATGCTGAACCATTAGACTGCAGGTTTGTGCAGCCCTGGATGCTGCTTCTGAGTTTCTTTATACAGATAAAAATGGTGATTGTGATTATCCTTTCAAGAGATAGGGGGTTGACTCAGAGCTTCTTCCTTTAGATGTTTTAATGATGTGCTTGAGATCTTTACTGGCCAATTGCAAATCCTTTTTATGATGGCTGGAACAAAATGTATTATACATGTGAAACATTTTCCTCTTATCATAAGTGTTGATTATACAAGAATTCCAAAATAAGGGTTTATTTTTTAATTTTTCTCCACACTAGTGACAGACAGGGATAGATACCTTAATGCAGCAGTGCAGATGTGACTAGGATTCTGAGGTGTATGCAGAAGCTTTGGCTGCAAGTTGGTCAAAGTTATCAACCCCTGAGGGAAGCACTTCTGAATTTCTCCAGGTTTTCATTAAATGATAAGGATGGGTCTGGAGTAGTCACCAAGGCTAGTTTTCAGGGAAAATGTCAGAATATGGTGGTTGGGCTTAATCACAGAGGAGGCAAAACACGGGGGAGTGCAGCCTGTACCAGTATTTGAAAAGATGAGGTCAAGAAGATTCTCACCTCTAGTGGAGAGGAAAATTTGGTCCAAGGCAACTGTGTTAGAGTTTATAAGCTGCTGTACATATTTCTAAATGGTCATGTAGGCTATAGAGTTGATGGATGGGTAGATGAAGTCACCTAACATTATTGCACTGGGCTTAGTAGGTATAGAATCCTGTGAATATAAGTATAAATTATGGTTATCATCTGCCACTGAAATTAACTGATAACTGGCAATAATGCTACAGTTAGTCTTGTTATACATAACCGGGATTTCCTGTTCTAAGTTGGTATTATGTTGAATTTGGCTTAAGATAATGGGATTGCAGGTGTATATGGGTACACTCCCATAGTTCCTTGAAGACCTGAATGAATGGCAACTGATAAACCCTGGTATAGTGGGACTGCTATAAGTTCAGGGAAGCCACAATTCAGTAACTCTACAGCTATGCATATGTTAAGTATCATAAAGGAGTCAAACTTAGACATTTTTGATTCCTAATATTTGGAAGTCCCACCTTTATGTAAGCTGGATTACAATCTGTTATACTTATGTTTAAAAGATACATTTTCTAGCAAAGGCATTATGGTGGCAGCAAAACATCCAGCCAAAATGCAGGGATCTGAGGTAACTAAGCAGAAGAGAGGGGTTATGGGTAAGGGGAGGAGCTCGAGCTATGGAGCCTGATGTCTATCAGAGTGGCCGAGGACAGATCTGATGTTGGATCCAAGACCCTTAAGTTGAGGAACAAAAGAAAAATACAACATCAGATATAAGGGATGACAAAAGAACTAAAGGTGGAATTAAAGATGGAAAATGAGAGATGTGGTGAAGATAAACACCTAACTCTTAACAAGTTCCAAGGAGATTATGCAACAAATGCTATACTACACTCTAGGAAAATACAAAGTGCAACTCTAGATTACTCACTATACCACACCAAATGATTTGCAGTTTATATGCACTCTAAATTAACAGTGTTGATCAACACCAGCAAGACACTGCAGTTTCAGCAATGACATAGGGCGTGTAGTCGAACATGACAATGAATCTTGACAGCAGAGAAGTGATAGTGTCCAACTGTCCAACTGCTGGTTTGTGCAGAGGGTAAGTGTACTTATACCTTACGGTGACGGTCTAAGGACACTTACACACTACAGTATGCTCAAGTACAAATTACGCCACACTGTAGAAGAGTCAGTAAAAAATGTCAAGGAAAGAAAAATGCACCTGAAGTGCAAATACAACAACAGATATAGATGTAGATCTAGACACAGATACAGATATAGACATATATAGATATAGATACAGACATAGATATAGACAGACACAGATGTAGTCATATATATATATATATATATATATATATATATATATATATATATATATATATATATAACACACACACACACACACACACACACACATGTAGATACAGACACAGCTACAGTCATAGACAGATATTGATATATAGATGCAGGCATAAATATAGATGCAGACACAGTCACAGACAGGTACAGATACACACCCAGACATACACAGCTAGAGCTATAGATACAGATATATTCCTTCTTCGTACTCTGTCCCTCTCTCCTGACCACAGCCACACAAATCAATCAAGAAGAAACTTCACAGTGTGAACGCTGTGATGTTCCCTTCCTAAATTATGTTATGCACTTAGTTCAGTTAATAAAAATCAAACTGTAAAATACCTTCTACAAAATCAAATAGAAAATAGTATTTAGTCCACACTTGCAAAGGATATAACATTTTTAACTCAACTGTGGACTACCTACTATTTTCTATTTGATTATTTTGTAGCATGTATTTTATAGTTATATTTTACAGTCAATTTTTATTAAGTTAAGTAAGTACATAACATAATTTAGGAAGTGAACATCACACCCTCCACACTGCAAAGTTTCTTCTTGGTTTGTTTTGGACCCAGTATAGGTTGCATACTGGGTTTTGCTGAGACTTCGAGGGATACCAAGGATTGCTCTTTTTGCACACGAATCAGTTACCTACAAAAAAAACACTTTTTCTCCTTTTACTCCCACTGGCTGCTATCACCATAACCAGCAATGATCCTCACAAATCTATTCTTACAAGCACCTGGAGGACCACTAACATAACTAACTTCTTGCCAACGTGAACTCCATTACTCTGCAGTGCCTAACCAAACTACCTTGGTTTTCTTACAGATTTTCAAGAATAAACTTCCTATTGCAAACCCAATATGCTTTAAACTAAGTCTAAACCACAAAATCAAAAATAAATGCCAATTCACCTACTTCCACTCCTTCCTCGTATTAAAACTATGCTGGAATGCCCATCCAATGTCTGGCCCATCAATACTACATCAAAGTACATTTTCACTCAGCGAGTCTTTGACCTGTACTATAACTTAAAAACAAACTAAACCCTCTTACCTATATGTCTTCCACGTAAACCTTAGAAGTGTTTGAAATAAGATAACCAAATTCCATGCTTGGATAGCACACCGCCTACCAATACTTTTATTAGCGCATAAACATGAGTAAAATCTGAAATCAAGGATGTTGAAATTTTACATCCAACCTACAACATACTCAGACTTGACAAAACTAAAAAAAGCAGGCAGAATAACCATAATGTACGAAAATTCTGTTAATCTCATTCTCTCTCCCTGAGAAATTCCCTTCAGTCAAAAATAGCTATAATTTTTATATCCCTTCTTACCCTTAGCAAACACAAAGCCCTTTGCATAACAGCAATATACATACCTCCAAGTGACATCATCAACTTTGCTAAGAATCCTCTTCCTGGGCCTCATCTAACATCCCTCAGGAAACTATAACACTTGTGCTCTTAACGCTGACTAGCAAATAATAAATAGTAACCCCTCTACTAACATTACAAACCTATATGGTTTTACTGAACTTAATTTCCACCCTTACCAGATACAACAAAACAAGTAATAAGAAATCTCCTCATTCAATAAAGATGCATTTATCTCTCTTCTAAAGTCTGTCAATTGGAACACACTACTATCACTAGATCTTAAATGACGCCACTGCTCTGTGTAGTAAGACTTTTCAAAAATATAATAAATGAGCAAGCACTAATCAGAACAAAGAGAATGAAAGCAAATTCTGCTTTGATTCTGCTGTCTAAACAAACAAAACAATATGGAAGTCATGGAAAAAAGGGTCTATATTATATGAACGAATATATAATCGAATGCTGTAAACAGCGGAAATGCCAGACTTTGAACCCTTTACCCCACACCCCCCCTCTAATTATATATACCAACTCCGAGATTGCACTACAGTGAGGAAAGGGCAAATTTCCTGATCTTCACTATACCGCAATCTCATAAAAAATACATCGATGAACAGCATTTACGTGTATACAGCCATTCAATATTTTGGACTTTCATTCCTCTAATAGAAACCTGGAAAAAATACAGACCTGAACAGTACCTCCAGAAATACAAACAGTTCAGGAATACTTCTAAACATACATTTAACAAAAAAATTATGATGCTAATCTTCAAATCACAAGCCAAAATAACCTCAAACTCTTTTGGTCCTCAGTTAATTATTAACTTCTAAATCCAGGATATATCTCCCAAACAACCTCTTCCCTAAATATCCAAACAGAAAACATTGCCGCCAAATGTAATACACACTTTATATAGTCAGTAGCCTCTCTCCTAAATGCTCAGCTCCTTTCATCACACCTCTATTTACCACCACAGAACTCTCTCTCTTTTGAAACAATACTTACTTCCTGCAAATGGCTACTCCTCAGATTAAAGCCCCTAAAAGCCTACCAGCCAAATATATCAAAACTACAGATGACACACTAGCTTATCCTATATCTATTGTAATAATGTTTTCCATTCAGTAAAGCTATATCCAGCTCTGTGGAAAAAATGCTCCAATCTACCCTACACAAAGGTGGTACAGGCATTTAACTTTCCTATTAAAGATCTCCTCTATCATAGATTGTTCAGAAATGCATCCATCCCTAACTACTCTCCTTCATCACTGATAAGAATCTCCTGTTCCCCACTCAGCAGGGATTGTATCTTCATCACAGTACCACTACTACCCCCCCAACTTCTTCATTACTGTAAACCAATACACAGGCTCGGGAAATTTAGTTTCAGACATAATTCTAAATCTGTCTAAAGCCTTGAACACTGTTTTACACAATACATTCTTGTACAAATTGTCCACTCAAGGGCTACATTCAACTTCCCTTTCCTGGTTTCATAACCACCTCTCAGGCAGACAGCAGGCAGAACATAAAATGGCAAAGGGACTTTTCTTGTTTTCTCTTCATATTTGTGGGTGCCCCCTTGTCTTCCATTTTGACCCTCTCCTATTCAATACATTTGTTAGCTCTCTCCATGCTACAAGTAAGCACACAATCATTATCCAATATGCTGGTGTCCCAGCTTTAATCTGTTATGATAAAAACATAAACTGCAACAATTAAACCATGAATGCCTTAAATCTATTAAAATGTAGAGACAGACTCCCAGCTGCTGCTGAATCCTTAAAACAATCAAGGTTATCTTACTTACTCCCAAGCAATTCTCAGACAAGAAAACTCACTTTTCTGTCTCCTCCTCTAACGACTTGAAAATAGAGCTGATCGCTCATACCAAACTCCTTCAGGTCATAATAGAATTTCAGATTTTCATAAATGATCATCAAAAACACATTATATATAAAAAACACCAAAAAAAAACCTTGGCTCCCTCTACAGGTCTAAGTTGCACTTAATTTGATAATGCTAAAAAAACACATTACTTCAATGTTCATACTCCCAACATTCCTCTATGTAACTTCCATGCCTATCATTAATCCGTAAACAACCCTATTTAACCCACCTGAGCAGTGCTACAACAAACCTGCCAAATTTGGCACTAAAGTGCCTTACAAAGCACGCCACTGGGCTGCCCTTAAGCAAATTAACTGGACATAACCAACTCATTTCTTAACTTAACACAACTAGTCACTACAACATCATAATACAAACCTGAAGAATGCCCCAGTGAAAACTATTCCCCTACCAGAGCACTTCACTCTTCTGACAAGCTATTATTGAAAGAAAGCAAATCACGAATTCTGCAGGTGCTTCCCTGTTCTTCACATGTAACCAAAATCTAGAACACTGTTCACTTGACTCTCAAAACAGTTGAAAACATTACATTATTTAAAGCGCAACTAAAATAATATATGTCAAACGACTTCTTATGCTCCTGTTCTTCAACGGGATACACTTTTTTAAACAACTTTATTGAATTGTCACTTGTGATTCAATGGGATACACTCATCCCATAATACAATACTTATTACCTATCACACATCACTCCTGCATCTGACATAAATTCCCTTGTCCTTCCTGAATCTCTCAATTTAGTTAATTTTAAAAGAGAATACTTACCTACTTTGTATATTAGACTTTTCACAGTTTAATAGCTAAACCTTACTCAGTGCTTCCAATACTCCTTTCTGTATTATCACGTTTTTGTGATCTAGTGCATTATTTTATTTCTATGTATGCGCTAAAGTTTTGTAAGCAAGTTTTTTTTGCTATATATTTTTCCTTTGCATTACCTGTATACTATTTGCTAACTAGTATTTTTATTGTATTGGCCTTCCCTATAAAGGTGCTCTGTGCCTAGATAGTCCATCCTTGTAAACCAAATGCAAATAAAATAAAATAGATCCATGCGAATGTGTGTGCAGATATGTTGTGTGAGATGCAGCTTTTTGTTCAAACATGGTGATATTTGGAGAGTGAGTGAATGTGAGCAAGCATGGATGGTAGCATAATGTGACAGGACAAAAATGGCAAGAGGGCACAAAGACCATGGATAGAAAGCTTGATAGCGTTGTAACACAGTTTAAGAATGCATTCAATACAAACCACAATACTAAGCCTAGTGAAAATAATTACAAAACCATTAGTGAATGTCGTAGAACCCCAGAAACATAAATGTATCAAGTAGAAGGGGCAAGCTTTACAAATAAAGAGTTGCTACATAACCACAGCAAGGAGATTGGCATAATGGTTACGGTGTTTACCTTACAGAAACAAGGTGCAGGGTTTGATTCTCATATGTTGTAATTGGCTAGGGTTAAAATGGCCCTCAAGGGCAATTAGCCTAGTACTAACCTGTGAATATGCACGATGTAGGTATGGGTTACCATTATGGTTATGGTCTTTACCTGTCACATTAATAAAAGTATATAGGAATAATGCCGAAACAACAAAGATTAAAGAAAGACAGTTACAAGGTAAGGACAGCAACACGGATAGGGAATACTTTTACAACAATAGCAGTGCTGAATTGTGATAAGTCTATAATAAAGAATTAGAGTGTTCCTTATATTATACAAGTTTAACTAAATAAGTCTTGGTGAGAAACCAACAGAAACAGGTAGTAATACTGCAGCATGTGATTGGACAGAAATGGCCTGGCGGTCACAAAGTACATAATCAGAAATCTTGGTAGTACAACAATACAGTTAAAAACAAATTGGAAGTATTCAGAGATAGCTACTTGCACCATTGTGTTGCACTACTTACAATGAGCCGGGTATTTTTAATTCTGTCCTAGCTGCATATAATGGGGACACATAGACACTTGAAATAAATGTTAGTGCCAAAATAATTATCTGAGATGTATACATGGCCATTTGTGTGCAGCTAGGACAGAATTAGAAACACCAGCCTGCAATAAGTAAGCATTAGCAGTCTTTGAATCTCACCCACTCAATGCAAAAAGAAGGCTGCTGAGAACAACTACATCATCATCATCAGCCCCCCTATTCCCGTTTTCTACATAGAGTCGGGGTATTGCATTAACTGTCACCATCTCTCTTGATTCAATGCCCCACTCCTGCCTTCTTTGACACTCACACCTGACTGTTGCAGATTTTCTTTCATACAATCCATCCACCTCTAGCTAGACATCCTCTTTTCCTCTTACCATCTTCCATGCCTGTCACATGTCTTCTCTCAAGCAATCTATCCATCTCTTATCTGGACATCTTTCTCTCCTGTTGCTTTCTTTATGTTTCTCCCACAAATCTGCTTTACCAAAGCATCTTCTCCTTATCTGCATACATGACCAAGACACGAAAATCTGTTCACCTTGATGTTCTCTATAGCTGAGGCTACTTTGACTTCAACTCTGATGTCTTCACTTCTTCTGTTATACAAAAGTGTGCCTCCAGGCACTTCATCTCCATCATTCATCGTATATCCCATAAGCAAAGCAACAGATGAAATGTGCAGATGCTCATAAATTAAGACATGCTCAAGGTTCATAGCTTCATAGGTTCATACTAGGTCAACTGCCCCGAAGGAATACATTTAGTGAACCTGCGGCTTTTAGTCAGCTCCTCAGCAAACAGTGATAAAGCACTTGCTGAGGGCCAGACAACATGAGTAGGAACCCTAGAAAATACAGCAGCCAGCAGAGGTTGAATGCAGTGAGTACCTATGCCAGCTCCTCCTCTTTGGGAGGGGGAGGAACAGTGGCTTTGGTATACCACTCTTGCCACCAGCAAGTGGTGGCTTGAAGGTGTTAATAAGCAGCAAGGATGGGGAAATGGGTGTGGAACTATCAAGCTGTTTATAGTAGCCTTCACTGGCATGTGGGTGGGAGCACACGGACATAGGGGGATGGCACTACAGACCCAGTCAGTGATGCGACCAGCAGCATTAGCTGTTAAGGGGTGGGTGAAGATCAAACTCTTTCCCCTCTTCAGTAAGGAAAAGGGACAGATTCCCATAGGCATTGTACTGTCATTTATTTTTATTTATTTATTTACACTTTGTTGACCAAGGTAGTCTCACAAGGCCAATGGCATCTTTTCAATGAGGACCTGAGGTGGCATTCATACTGACTTATAGAAACCTGGCCAGGGAACTTCCTCTATTTTCTGTAAGTACCTTGGGCCTTTTACATAATAATAATAATAATAATAGCTAACCAGGCTGGCCCACTGGACACATAATCCCTTTTCAGGGGCAACCGAGGAGCAATGTCTGGTTAAGTGACTTGCTCAGGGTAACATGAGGCAAATGAGGGCTGAGGGAACGGAACCCTATACTACAGGAGCTACAGCTTGCAACCTTAACCTCTGTACCAACTGCCAGACATCACAACCAACTCAAGCAGATGAGGCCTTGGTCTCATCTGAAGGATGGCACACTCAGAAGTGCAGCACCCCTCTTATGTTGCACTGTAGTGTCAGTATTGGAAAATTAATTCAACTAAATGGTATCAGAACCCACAGCCTTCTGCACCAAAGTCAAGTGTGCTACCTGTTGAACTAGTGAGACTGCTCACAATTGAGACAAAGTCATATAGCCTTCTGGTCTCGTGGATAATTAGGGTCCATCCTTAAACACAGACAGCTTCAGGATTTCAAGGGGTGAAGCCAGACTCTCAGGATGTTGGGACAAGGACTGCACCATGTGAAGCCGGGGACAACAGAACAGAGAAAAGAGAAAAAGTGGGTATTAGAAGGTCAGAAACAACACTGTCACCCATCTGACACACCACTGAATTACAAACGAGGCAAAGGGTTTCTTGCAAGAAGAGGTCCCCTCCATGGGGAGATATGGAATGTTAGTTGGGGGGACAAAGGAGGGAAAAGAATGAACAAAATTAAATACAAAACTGAAAGTCATTGGGCACGACAGATATAAATTACATAGAAAAAAATGCATGATGTTGTTTCCAATTAATATGCATGTTATATTGTGTAACTTTGTTTCTGTTTGAACCAGTCAGCAAAGTGCAATGTGGGATACAAGAAGTCTTTAAAAGCAGTATGAAGGTTAGATACATCCTTTTGTCCCAAAATAAAACATCTTCAAACTCACTTTTGGGTATTTCTTTGCAACCACTGCAACTGAATTTTGTAACCTCTATTTTTTTTCCAAATTCACAGTGTTATTCCTTGCTTTTCTTCCTTTACTAAACATTTCAGGGGGCCACATAGACCTACATTCCTTTACTAGTTTCACTGCTTGCAAACACTCACCCCTTGCAGCCATCAAGTGCTAACACAGACATACCTCAATGTAATCAATAAATGGGTGAGCCTTTTTCACTCTCTCTAAATGGGATATGCCTCCACAGATATGGGCTGCCAAATGCTTTCATCAGTTGCCCACAAAAGTTACTGGCACATTTGTGCCACAGTCTATATATCGCTTAAGGTAATGGGCAAAAATGTGGCTCTACAGCAGTCAAGTAGCTCATGCTCCCAAATGAGTTCATAGGTTTTTACGAGGCTGACTGTCCTTGTGGGCTGTAATTACCCCATGTGAGAATCAAACCTTGCATGTTGTGTCTGCAAGGTGAACACCTTAACCACTATGCCAACCTCCCACCCTTTATGCTGAAGCTGAATGTATTCTTGAAATCAAACCAGTGGCAGTGCAGATGAATGACTTGTCTCCACATCAGAAGCATAGCGGACTTATTTTGTAACACTTGGTGTACTTCTTCCTGTTGTTAACCAATCATTATTAATCTTTATTTTCTACATGGTACAAAATGTTCAAAGCTTTATCACAGCCTTTAAAAAAAATCTGTGCACTTTGCACTGACCCAGGGACAGAGTTAGTTTGATGAGTGTAATGGTCTCTAGATATCAACAATCCAATGCTAAGAAACAAAAAAAGGAAAGATACCTGTCAAATAAACCAAAACGAAGGCCAAACCTAATAGAAGGTCTGGGATTAGGAATAATTCACTGTATTTTATAGCAAATGAAATAAATATTAAAGATGGAAAACAAGGAGGAATCAGTGGTGAGAAAATAAATGTAAACCCAAGAAAAATGGAATTAGAAATGCTTAATCTTTCTTCTACATGCTTACAGATAATCAATAGATGAAGCTTTGAAAAGGTTTAACATTTATTCCTATATTAAAGATAAATGAACACATTTCTCTGGGTCAGCATGATTTTGTCTATAGTGAAAGCCTTTTCATTTTAATTTTCCTTTTAAAAAACATCTCAGTGCATAAGGAGTTCAAGAACATTTTATATTTTGCAGAATTTAGATTTGTTGCCTTATACTATGGCAGAGAAGAGAAATACTGACATACATAGCCAATACCCAGAAATATCAGCAACAGAAATACAAAGAGTTCTAAAGACACCATAATACTCTCGGATAATGAAAGTTTGGAGGTGAATCATGCATCGGCAGAATGGTCCTATGTGTCATGCTTGTGGGACTGTGTTTACAGGATGCATAGTACTCTACTCTGGAAATATTACATATACCTGAACAATGTCTACTTCTTTTGCTATACTGTACTTAAAGCAAATAATATAAGAAATGTTTCTATGTTCTGAATCCAAATCTGCTTTGCTAATGATCTATATCTTAATTTTATAATTATGTGATCCCTTGTATTGTACACTACTGAATTGTAATGTACACCACAATGACTATTTCTGCAGTTAATCTATAGTGCTGTAACATGGAGCTTTTCTCCCTGGGCTTCTGTTGAAAATGGGCACCTGGGCTAATCAGACATGCCCAGTAAACAAATGTAAAATAAATAAGTAAATCTTTGATGGGATAAAAACAAAATGGATGAGGTTCAGCAGTTTGTTTATCAGAGTACCTGTAACAGCAGAGGTGGGATGAATGTTGTGGCAAGGCCCAGTTGTGCAAGATGCAAACCTTATACTCATCTTCGGTAAAAAATAAAGGCATTTGCCAGCTAAATCAAAATGTTTTGTTCTGCCTTACACCAAGTCATTCACCTAATGAATAAACCTGAAATCTATCCCAGCATTCACTGGGGGGCACAAGACAGAATAACTAATCCTGAAGATGGTGCCAGTCTATCTGAGACTGTACACACTCACTCACATTCATACAGTACACATGCCTATGCAAGTTGCAGGACTGCTAATTAAATTACAGCACACTTTTGGGTTGTGGAATGAAACAATATCAGACAGCAAAAGCCCACTTAGACATAGGGAGGTTATACAGACTGCAGAGAGATGGCAATCCAGCCAAGAACCAAACTAGAAAACCAAGTACTGTGACACAGCAATGTTAACTGTTGTGTTAATGTCCCACATGAAAAAGAAAATCAATTAATCAATTAACACTTATACGTCTCTTCTCCATTCAATGTCCACTTATACTTCTCTTCTCCGTTCAATGTCCTTCAAAGACAGTGGTGAGCTTGTCCTCAACATATTAAGGTCACTTCTACTTCTCTTCTCTGTTCAATGTCCCACAAAGATAGTGGTGAGCTTGTCCTCAACATATTAAGGTCACTTCTACTTCTCTTCTCCGTTCAATGTCCCACAAAGACAGTGGTGAGCATGTCCTCAACATAGTAAGGTCAGAAGCAGCAACATTCAAAGGACAATTCCATGAATTTTTGAAGGAGCAGGACAATTTGACTGAACTGTGGAGATCAGACTCAAGGTAATAAGTAGTGACAGATGTGACCCAACAATGCAAAGCTAGCTGTGGACGCATGCCTGACGACTGTACCTCAATATGACAAATATTCCTCATCTTGAGTCCCAACAATGCAATGCTAGCTGTGGACGCATGCCTGACGACTGTACCTCAATATGACAAATGTTCCTCATCTTGAGTCCCAACAATGCAATGATAGCTGTGGACGCATGCCTGATGACTGCACCTCAATATGACAAATGTTCCTCATCTTGAGTCCCAGCAATGCAATGCTAGCTGTGGACGCATGCCTGACGACTGTACCTCAATATGACAAATGTTCCTCATCTTGAGTCTCAACAATGCAATGCTAGCTGTGGACACATGCCTGATGACTGTACCTCAATATGAGAAATGTTCCTCATCTTGAGTCATAAAAATTCCATGTTCCAGTCTGTTCCACATTGAAATGGTTAGGCAAACATTTATTGCTAAAATTTTTTTTAAGAAATATCCACTGTAAATAATGTTGAATCATATTATTTATATGTATACATGACTACAGCCCAGACATGTCTGCTCCCTGGTGTCCTATACATCACATCAATTTTCACTAGCCTATAGTCCTCTCAACTAGGTAAGTTGAAGCAATCTTAAAATAAAACTGAAAAGTCTGCAAGTAACCACATTAACTAAACAAATCACTGTGTGGCAATTTACTCCCTTAATGGGCTGGGGTTATCTAATCTAACTAGCCTTTTCTCATATTAAGACTGCCAAAAACATCCTGTATACTCCAAAGAGATGCCCTGCCATCAGCAAGTTATTAAAAAGGTACACCACCTCCCAGAAAACTGCACTTACTAAACCAATACCTAGAATTCACTCATAATCTAAACATTATAATGGTGACCGGCTACACTCTGT
>NC_056741.1:39925531-39993031 GCF_019279795.1 Protopterus annectens
TTAGAAGGACTCCTGTATGAAGCTACCACACTGGACATTTTGCAATGATCTGTACTAGGCCCCCTTTCATTTGGAATTGTATTCTCTGAAGTAAAAGAAGGCAGGTATCAGTGAATGACAAAATATGCAGATGACTGCAAGCTGGGTAATATAATCACTTCCACACCACATACTAGGGATTGATTTTTACTTCTGTTCTTGTTACAATAGTAATCTCTCCTATTTTTAATCAAAACAAATATGGTATATAATGCTTACTAGGTTATCTGTGATAAAGTATCATTTTTAAGCTCATTAAATAACCTGAGGTCAGAATCAAACTCTGTACCTTGTGTTTACGAGAGGAAGACCTTAACCATTATGCCAGCCTACCTCTTTTGGGTATATTTGCTGATAAGTTGTATTCTTACCAGGACACAGCACGCACATTTTGGAAAGCAAGTGCTGTGTCCCATATGACGTTGCAGAGCATATCCAGTCGAACGAGGGATGTGATCAATCTGTCTACAACTCCTTGATACATTTAGTCATTGCATTGAACACTGCTTTGTGCAGCCTGCTGAAAAAATAATCAGATGCAAGCTGAGAAGATACAGGGTATACTGAACAGAAAAACTACAGTATCAGTGATTTTAGCTAATCTGGAAGACTGAAGAAACCATTCTCATTCATACAAACTACTCAGAATTGAACTTCAGCCTTGCTTTCCTGACTATATCTGAACCTGTACTATTTCAGATATTTGCTTTGAGTATACAGCAAAGGAAATGCTAGTTCTGTGAATGTTACAAATAAAATCAACATAAATAATACATCAAGAAGGGATACATTATAAAAAGGCTGCTCCTCCTCTGGGACATGCTTCCCTTAGTATTGCATCACCTTGATATGCAGATGATGGACAGAAAATATTAGCTTGGGACCTCGGCTTTCAAGTTTCTTGAATGCCAACAGGTCATACCTTTGAGTCCATAACCTATGAATCTATGAATTCTTAAGAAGAAAAATGTGAATTCTTAAGAAAAGGTGCAAAACTACAGAAAACATGTAAAAATAAAATTCAGCTGTCTGGGTATTGTCTGTGAAAGGAAGGTACCTGCTATGCTCATGGTGGAATGATTATCAAGTTAATAAATAAAACATTAGGAGAATCAGCAACAGCTATAATAAAGTGAAAGTACCTGGGAGAAATGCAGTAGACTATGCTGGCAGTAAGGAAAAAGCATTTTCTAAAAATCTAACAAACATTTTTGAGAACCTAGTTATAAATTTTGTTAATCAAGTTCTCACATTTGAGTGGTGGCCTAGAGCTCATTTGCCACAAGCTGCTATACGCTGAGCTGCGAAGCCACTGATTGCGACAATTTTTGACTGGATCTGACAAAAAAAAATTACAGGAGCTGGGATAAGTACTTTTCTGTTCTTACTGAGTTTGCCAAAGATGCCATACAATTGGGTTTATACTCTAATGAAAGTACAGTAGGCCTTTTATTGCTGTAAAATCTTGAAGAATTTAATTTTGCTATTGGCCAGTGTGCTTGTTTGGATTTTCTTAGCTTTTCTGTGTTATTTAAACTGCCCTACCTGCACAACACTGCAGATGCAGGTATTGTGACTCATATCTGACCATGTACCATCAAACCTCTCCTAATCTCTCCTGGCTAGAGTGACTAGCGATACCTGTAGTACAAACAGTTGTCTGCAGCTGTGCAATGCAATCAGCTGTACTGCACACAGGACCTCAGAATAGTGCCCAACAGTCCATAGCTGCTTTACGTTATCAGAATTAGCTTGCAGTTGCTACAGGTTCATAAGTTCATAGGTGAATAGTAGTCCAGTGACCACCAGGGCCTTTATAAACCTAGCCTAGCAACCCAAACCAATTGTGTCCCTTTGTATTATGGCCATTTAGTAAGAGTGTGTAAGTTAGTCAGGAAGTTGCTAAAGGTTATATGATGGGGTATGTCAGTTTGGGCATAGTTAATGTCTGCCTCTGCCCATCACAGACAAGAGGCTAGACCCAGGGTGAGTTTCTGAATTCCTATAGAATGGTCAAGGTTACACTTCAATAGGGTTAGGGAGGGACTCTACTTCATATGGATGGGAAGCCTGTTCCAGAGCTACTTCACATGGATAGGGAGCTTTTTGCAAAGAATGGGAATCCTCTGAGATACACATCTGTCTTACCAACATGACCTATTTATGTTGCAAGCAAAATTTAAATCCTTAGTTCTAGTAGTTCTAATGCTGTTCATTTTGTGGATTTTGCAGAAGGTCCATCAGAAATGGATGAAAGGATGCCTTGTATACCAGGCATAGATTACCTTTCAGTAACCTATAGAAGACCAAGTATAAAATAGGGCTTTTAGGCTATCCATACAGGACAATGTGCGTGTATGCCCTGGATTTTCTTGGTAAGGAACCCTTGCTGGCGAACCAGCTGTTGCATATCTCTGGGTAGGTACATGCTGAAGGGGGCATTATACTCAATGCTGGGTCTGATAAGGGCCAAATAAAGTGGCACTATGACTTCCTTAGACCTGAATGCCATGCCCTTGCTTATAAGCGGGTTGACATAAAATGATTTTCTTACTACCTTGGCTACATGTCAGTCAAAGGCCAGATTACTGTCAACATATGTTCCCAGATCCATGACTACTGGGTCAACGTTTAGGGATGTCTTTTTGATTGAGTAATTACCCTGAGTGGCAATTTTCTCACAAGGCACTATAATGCATTTTTTGGCATTGAGTTTTAGTCAACGACTTTGGCACCAGTCATTTATCTGTGTTAGACCCTCTTGTAAGATGTCTCTGGCATGAGAGGAATCAATGATAGCTCCCAATTCACAGTCATCTGTGAACACGGTCAGCCAGATGCCCTTAAAATTAGTCAAACTATGAGAAGCAGATGCCAAATAGGAGCAGGCCAAACACGAAGCCTTGAGGTACCCTGTTGGTGACTGGTTTCTTGTCTCACCAGTCCTGACATCTTTGGTCCTTTCTGTGAACCCGATTTATGCCTAATTCAATGAGTTTGTCAACTATACCCGAATAGGGTTTTGTATTGAATTCTGTAGCCAGGTCCAGGTAAGCAGTATACACTGTTTTGCCTTCATCCATCACCTTGGTGACCTTCTCAAAGAAGTCCACCAGATTTAGTAGGCAAGACCTTCTTTTGACAAAGCAAACTGAGTTGGGTCCAGCGTATGAAGGTGTCTTTCTTGATCATTTCCCTGATAATTCATTCATGGCTTTACATATTAGACTAGTCAGACTAATAGGTCTGTAGTTTCTGGGATCAATTAATGGTCCACCCTTGTGAAGAGAGATAGCCACTGCAGTCCTCTATTCATGTGGTAGGCTATTTAGAAGGCATCCTGGGATATCACTGGGGTTCACTTAGGCTATGTTTTTGGTCTTACCAAGAACCATGACCTGCTCCCTGCTAATAGTTGAGGGAGGTATGCTAGTAGGTATTTCATGGGGATTAGTGGGGGGGGGGGGGTAAAGTTTGAGAAGAATTTCTTAGCCAGCAAATTTGCTATGTCACTCTACTCAGAGAAGGTGGGCACCACTGACCACCAATATGGCACACCAATATGTGCTGCCTTTGAAGTTTCAGACACATGGCTGTAGAAGGACTTGTGGTTGTCTTTAGCCAGTAAGTCTACCTTGACCCCATAACTGGTTTCGCTGGTCTTATTCCTCTTAATTTTCCTGCTTAGTTTAACGAGAGAGCGGTTATTGCTATGACAGCTGCTTTTCCTCATTTTAGCCGTGACAGTTTTACTTTTGTTATATATCCCATTAAGGTTAGGATTCTACCAATGTGGTTTGTACTTAGTGTTTCTTTTGGGCTTACTTCCAGTAGGAATGGCAAAAGTTTGACAAAATATCATTTAATAGGATGTAGTTTGGCTTGGAATAGTTCCTAACTGTCACCGAGTTTCTGGGGTCACCAGGTTGATTTTTATTACCACCAGTGAGGACAGACAGACATGGTGGTTGGGTGCAGCACTTTCCCATATTGGTGAGGACCAGCTCCATTATGTTTTAACCCCTAATAGGTGTACACACTATCTGGTCAAGTGTATTTGTGTTAACAGAGTCAAGGAATTGTTGTGCCTGCCCTTAGCAGCTGGTAGTTCTTCTGCATAGCACATACTCAGTACTTACTCAGTGCAGTAGTTGTTTCTTCCACAATATAGTCTGATAACATTCTGATATAAATGAATATAGTACTCCATGTAATATTAACAAAGTCAGCAAATCCTTCGACTAAAATGGAAGGTCAGCCTTCTTATCTTCCTTCTGTTCCAAGCTTCAGAGCACTTGGCAACCCTTAGGCAACATAGCAAGTGCCTGATGACCATAGATAAGGAAATTTTGCATAGATATTCTTTTTCGTGAGAAATGCAAGTATTTAGAGAAAATGGATGCCTCCCTCTCACAAAAAAAAAAAAAAAAAACCACAACAGACTGAGCAACACACACTTCCACAACACTCTGCTAAACCCACATTAAAATATCCTACTCTAAGGCTATAAAAAAGATCCTTGCCACAGCCTCCTAGACCCACATTGACTTTAGTTCCCAGCAAACATCTAATAGTCTAACCCCACATCACTTCCTAGCACAATTCCAACAAACAGCCCCCAGGATTTCAATGATCTCAAATCTAGTGCATCAGGTGACTCTACAAAAATGTTTTAGTGATAATTGAGCCATCCCTTTGCCCCTCTACTTTAAACTGAGTGTAAAAAAATTGCTTCCAGATCCAGTGCTCCTTCCTTACTCAGTGCTCTTCCAACAAGTTGCCAGGTCCCTGTACCTCTCATCTTTAAGTTCAAAGTAAATAAAAAGAAATCTACTTTTAAAACCTGTAACAACTGGCTTGCTACAAGGTATACCACATATGAAACAATCACTTCAGTCCTGACAACCAGCAAACACAATTATTTCATTTCAGTACAGGCATTCAGAAATGCTAGTATAAAAATTAATGCTTTTACTGCAATTCTGACCAATCAGCATTTGTTAACTGTGCCCCCTATGTTTTAACTGCACTACTGACCAATCAGCATTTGTTGACTGTGCCCCCTAATACCTTGTACCTTGGTTGGCTGCCCTCTTCAGTCCACTCTAGGTACACTTGGTGCCAGGGTCTCTGATATCTCAAGGGCCCTTAAGGCCCTTTCATCTACCAAGTATGACTACAAGATAGTGGTGGTACATTTGGGGTGAACAACTTGGTACTCAAACCCTGACGGATATGCCAAGAGGCACATCAGAACACTCCACACATGTCACAAATGCAGACAAGACCCTGGTCCTGAGTAGAATCCTTCCTTCTCCAAGAAAGATGTCTAGGTATGAAGAGAAGATAAGTGGCATCAACAATTGGCTAAATAGCTGATGTCATTCGAGGGGAGTCTAGTATGTGTCATTTAGGGATAAGATACTCGGCAGTCCTATGTTGCTTTGCCAAAGATAGACTGCAAGGTTCCCATATACTGGCTAAACCCATTGCTGCCACCATATTTCCTTTTTAGACAAAGTCCAGCTGATGGGACATCCCAATGTAACTAACATATCAAATGCAAAACAGGATTACATTAAGGTCAGTCTGCTCAATGCCACAAGTATGAACAACAAAATCCCTAACCTTGAGGTTTGCCTGCATCTGGAATGCATCCATAGCTCTGTAATTATTGAAACATGGTTTAAATCTTCAGAAAGCTCTCTTTCCATATTTGAGTTTTGCACCTACCAAGCCTTCAAACCTGATAGAAACTGTGTTGTTGTTTCCATATTTGTTAGGGACCATATCACCTACAACAAACAGGACCAACTATCAGTTTATTGCCTGTTACATGATACCCACTGTGTCTCCTGATAGTCATGTAAGGCTCCCAGATATAATCTATGAGTGCCTAAACAAAAACTCCATTATTCTGGGAGACTAACTATCCATCGGTAAACCGGAGCACCTATACATCTAATGTAGGACATACCCAAAAGGTCTTAAATTTTATAAACAGGAACTCCCTGGACTATACTGGTAACATACACACAGGAGGACTTAAAATGATTGACCTGGTCCACAAGAATATAGTTTCTTAATGTACTATTCCTCTGGTATCTCCTTCCCCAATTAAGCTGGATCATAAACTAGTGACCTTCTGTATCTGCAGATAACAATATCTGGGAATTCATAGATTACACATGCACAAAACCTCAGCAAATTCCATAACAAAGCTTCAAAATTCACTTGTTCCAGCATTACCCCAGACACTGCCTTAGTGGATATCTTCACAAAGGAGTTCCATGCCCACTTAGATAAATGTAGAACTGACAGTACCTACCAGATCTAAATATAAACTGGAAGTTTTAAAGTAAACAACTCTGGTAGTCCACAAACATAAATACATTTTACAATAAAAGAAAAAAATCTTTCAAGTACACAGCAGATTAAAGGACCCTCAAATAAAGGACAATATCAAAAAAAATCAATAAAAACTTGAAAAATACAATTAGGACTACTAAGGCAGGACAAGAACATAGCATGTTAAGCTAAGGACAACAGCAAATCCTTCTTTACATATGTTAAGAAGCTGAGAATAACACCCAACATTATTCCAAACATATTCAAAATGTCATCACTTACTCTAACCTGGCAGACACTTTCAACATACTAGCAAAGAAATTCTGTGTCCACTTCACTCAGGAAACAACTTATTCCTGAAGATCTCAGACCTGCCACGATAAAGTTGTTGTGCAAGACTACAAATACTTCCTCCAATGACCTGGTAATATACCTGGCAAAGTTGCTCCTTAAACTATTCAAACAAAAGGTAAGTACTTACTATAATGACAGATCCATGTTGTCCGATTCCATCCTTTCAAAGAGGATAGCTCTTTGGATCTGACTTCGGCCGCTTTTAGACTTTAGGATCCACAGCTCAGGCTCCTCTCCTTAACCATAATCCTCTGCTGTCTCCAAGATTACCTTAGATCAAGTTTGCCTGCAACCCTATGACAGAACAATAGTAAAAAGAACAAAGTACAGTAATCAATGTCCATTACACAAAGGATGTCTGGTAGAGGACATTGTTCTGGAGCTGAAAGAGTGCAACTCTTTGGACAAGGGGCAGGTCATACTGTCATGCCACAAGCACATGCCAAAATCTGCCATGAAATGGAAGGGGGGAGAGAGGGAACTTAAGGATAGAATCAGACAACATAGAGCTATTGTTATAAGTACATAACTTTCATATGTGATGTTGTCAATTTTGTCTGATCCTCAAGGGATGGGACAGAGTCCCCTGCTACTTAGCTCTCAGGGTGGTCTCATGGAAGAATGTTCAAGCTAAACCAAAAGCCACCCTATTCCTGTAACACAAATCCAGTTTATAATGGGAAATGAAAGTGAGAGTGTTAGACTAGGTGCCAACAGCACAAATATCATCAACTGAGGCCCTCAAAAAAGGCTGAAGAAGTTGAGACAGATCTAGAGTGAGCCATGATTGGTCTAGATAGTGTCAAGCCTTTTTCTTATACATATGAGAGATGCAGTCAACTAACCATCTAGCTAAAGATACTTTCAAAACACCTCTTTACACTGGTCTCTCTTGAAGAAAGGGGGAATATATCCTAGGAGAGATAGGTTCTGGTAAGGGAGGAGCCCAGGATCTTACACTTGTCAGATGCGAAGGATGAGTAGGATGCAAAGAGCTGTACCTTTTGTTGGCCAGAGCCAATGACAGTAGAGAAGAACAGCAGTCGGGGAGCACCTTCCTCATCTCCTTGGTCTTTTCTCTGGGCTTGTCACCCTTCTCCCCTCTAGATTTGTCTGAGGATTTTTGCCAGATAGCGAGGTTCCAGAAACAGAAGGCACAGACTTGGATGATTCTCAATCAGAAGCCAGAAGTCCTTTCAAAACAAGCTTGTTCCCGCATTCAACAACAGCCCAATGGCCAAAGGCCATGCAGATAGAGCAATGAGCAGTCCTCATACAAGTGGGCAGTGCCCAAACAATAAACACACTTTTGGTGTGCATCTGAATCTGGAAGTTTGTGGCTACAAGCCACATATTTCTTGAACCCTGATGGCATGTCAGACATGATGAAGCTAGACAGGAAAGGAAGAAAAACTTCACACAGGTACCCCAAAAAGTAGTAAAGAAGTTTTTATTTTTATTTTTTTTTTGGTGCAAGAGAAAACAAGAAAGAAATCCGTTTATATTATACAATTTTTTTTCATTTTGGGTAAGGGAGAAAGATACATGAAAAAGTATACTATCGCAAAAGGAAAACTACAAGAATCTGACAAGAACAACACAAGAATAAGATCTAGAATAAAAAAAACATAGCTGGGGCAAGTCTGAGCTGAGCCTTCCATGTCTGATCTCTATGAGCAGCAAATGAGAGCCGAGATAATCTTGGGAACAGGAGGGGGGATTATGAATAAGCAGAGGAGCCCAGCTGTAGATCTTATTTATTTTTTTATTATTTATTTGACATTTGTTAACCGGGTTGGTCCAGCTGAGCAAAATAGCCCATTTTCAGTGGAGACTCGAGGAGAAAAGCTCCAGGTAGTTTATACAAAGATATTAAATAAAGTAAGTACGTGACCAAAACATAATAACACTAAAAATCAGATTTATACAGAGAAGAATAAGGGGATGAATTTTTTTACAAAGTAAAAATTGGGAGGTAGCAACCATGGAAATATAGAGTACGGACAGTAAAAGCAGAGAATACAATATAAAATGTTCTTAACTGAGAAATTTTAGCAAAACATATAGTTCTATATAGTATTTTTTTTATATATACATACAAACAAGTAAAAAATGAAAATGACAAAGTTAAGGCAAAGCTCTCATTATAACGTAATTATCTAGTTAGTCATTAAGGCAGACTCTTATGTGAGGGCCAATTTGAGGTGGTTGGGAGACCACATCACAACAGTTCCAGCAGGAAATGACATCATTAGTATCATACAGGAAAAACGCAATAGATCAATTTTAGTGAATAGTTATAATACTCAATAGCCACACAAATATAAAATGAAAATAAAATAATACATTATTTACATTTGGAAGCTTGTAATTTTAATACAGACTTAATAGTTTCATGTTGGATTGGTGTCATTTAATCACAGCTGCTGCTGTACCAACTCCTTAAATGTCAAAACATCTTCCCATTTGCCACCCATTCAATTATAAGTTGCCAGTGATTTATTAATACCAGATTTTATAGTGCTCTTGTGCCAGTGATTTATTAATACCAGATTTTATAATGCTCTTGTGCCAGTGATTTATTAATACCAGATTTTATAATGCTCTTGTGCCAGTGATTTATTAATACCAGATTTTATAGTGCTCTTGTGCCAGCGATTTATTAATACCAGATTTTATAGTGCTCTTGTGCCAGTGATTTATTAATACCAGATTTTATAGTGCTCTTGTGCCAGTGATTTATTAATACCAGATTTTATAATGCTCTTGTGCCAGTGATTTATTAATACCAGATTTTATAGTGCTCTTGTGCCAGTGATTTATTAATACCAGATTTTATAGTGCTCTTGTGCCAGTGATTTATTAATACCATATTTTATAGTGCTCTTGTGCCAGTGATTTATTAATACCAGATTTTATAGTGCTCTTGTGCCAGTGATTTATTAATACCAGATTTTTTAGTGCTCTTGTGCCAGTGATTTATTAATACCAGATTTTATAATGTTCTTGTGCCAGTGATTTATTAATACCAGATTTTATAGTGCTCTTGTGCCAGTGATTTATACCAGATTTTATAGTGCTCTTGTGCCAGTGATTTGTTAATACCAGATTTTATAGTGCTCTTGTGCCAGTGATTTATTAATACCAGATTTTATAGTGCTCTTGTGCCAGTGATTTATACCAGATTTTATAGTGCTCTTGTGACAGTGATTTATTAATACCAGATTTTATAGTGCTCTTGTGCCAGTGATTTATTAATACCAGATTTTATAGTGCTCTTGTGCCAGTGATTTATTAATACCAGATTTTATAGTGCTCTTGTGCCAGTGATTTATTAATACCAGATTTTATAGTGCTCTTGTGCCAGTGATTTATTAATACCAGATTTTATAGTGCTCTTGTGCCAGTGATTTATACCAGATTTTATAGTGCTCTTGTGCCAGTGATTTGTTAATACCAGATTTTATAGTGCTCTTGTGCCAGTGATTTATTAATACCAGATTTTATAGTGCTCTTGTGCCAATGATTTATTAATACCAGATTTTATAGTGCTCTTGTGCCAGTGATTTGTTAATACCAGATTTTATAATGTTCTTGTGCCAGTGATTTATTAATACCAGATTTTATAGTGCTCTTGTGCCAGTGATTTATTAATACCAGATTTTATAGTGCTCTTGTGCCAGTGATTTATTAATACCAGATTTTATAGTGCTCTTGTGCCAGTGATTTATTAATACCAGATTTTATAGTGCTCTTGTGCCAGTGATTTATACCAGATTTTATAGTGCTCTTGTGACAGTGATTTATTAATACCAGATTTTATAGTGCTCTTGTGCCAGTGATTTATTAATACCATATTTTATAGTGCTCTTGTGCCAGTGATTTATTAATACCAGATTTTATAGTGCTCTTGTGCCAGTGATTTATTAATACCAGATTTTATAGTGCTCTTGTGCCAGTGATTTATTAATACCAGATTTTATAGTGCTCTTGTGCCAGTGATTTATTAATACCAGATTTTATAGTGCTCTTGCTGTGTTCATAAATATGTTGCTGCAGGCTTCTTTTGGTCATTCCAATATGAATACAAACACAAGATACACATTTAGCAACATATACAACCCTAGATGTTTTACAGTTGTACCCCCACCCCCCTTTCATGGGACACCTCTGTCATATTCTCTTAGTATTATATTCGGTCTCTCACAGATATAGCAGCACTGATGACACGTGTCTCATTTAGTTATGTGGCAAACCTGTTTTCTTTACCTGTAATATGCAGATTCAACCTTTTTAAGTTGTAATTCTTCCTGTAAGGGAAAACAGGAACACTACAAATTTTATGTTGCAATATATCAGATACTAAATACCAGTTCTAATATAAAAGAAAATGCAGGAACCTTAGCAGTGAAAAAATTGTCTTGAGTACTATCTGAAAATCTTGGTTGTAATGGCTGATATAACATAGGAAAAAAAATTTCTTCTTGGGCACAAAGAACTTCCTCTTTCATACCTAAAACAAGCTTTATAGGATACTTCCTATTTAAAATAAGTATGACAGTAATGCCTTCGATTCTGAGCAAGAACAGCATCATCTGAGTTTAACTGTTGTAATAAGAAGTGTTTGTCGTTAAACTGTTTATTCTGATGATGTTTATACTACAGACCAAGGCAAAAGTATTACATCCTTATTAAAATATTCAGATTAAAATTTCTGTCTTGTAGCAAATGTTTTCCCCCAGTTAACACAGTCACAACTTCAGCTTATTTGCATTTGTTTACCAGTAAAGTCCACCGGGGTCAAAGAGACACCATTTCAGCTTCAGCTTAAATTCTTTTGTTTTGAATTCTAGAGAAGTGATTATACATTGCTATTAGCAGCCCAGGAGCAATTATTGGATTTGCCACTGGCCTGTTCACTGTGGAATGGAGAGAACAGACATCAGATCCTGAGTTTAGCCACTGGATGTATCCCTGAGGTTTGGCATATAGCAGTAGTGATGCCATTCCACAAGGGTCGTCCCATCACTGATATCATATGGACCTCATAAACAAGGATATTGACAGATTACAGACCCTTGACTCAAACCAGCATGACTTTGTAAAAGTTAAATTGTATGTACTTAATCTAGTGAATTTCTTTGAGACGTTCAAAGCTGCATTGCATGATAGCAAGTCTGTGGACACTGCCCACCTGGATCTGGCCAAGGCCTTTGATACTATTTCAGATTCAGACATTATAGAAAAAAATGGACTCATCCAAATAAACCCTGTACAACTGACTGTCTAGCAGACAGAACACACTCAGTCAATGTTGGTGGCACACTTTCCACCTAAATGAGTAACCATCAGTGGCATCCCCCAGCATAGAATGCTGGGGCTGCTACTCTCTAATATCTACTCGACTGATGAGAAGTCTGACATCAAGGACCTCTGGATGATGTGGACTAAGTTTATTGGTGACTGCAAATGTGGACCTGTTATCAGGTCACTAGAAGAAATTCATTATTCTCCAAAAGGGATTATTCATCATAATTTCATGGTGTCGGGATCACAGTCTAAAGATATAAATGCAAAGAAATCCAGTAGTGTACTCTTTATGAAATAAATTTATCCTTGCATTAGTGATGTCCCACCACTGGACCAGTAGTCAAGGAGTCTTAATCCTCACCAACGGCACCAGTGGGGGAAGTACACTGGGAGGATGGCAAGTACACATACAGAATTTCCAGATGCAGCTCTCTGCATCAATGCAATTTCCCTTAAGAGTACACAGAGACCACAGTCATTCCAGAGCTGGTTTCTCCCTCTTTCTCCAGATTCCCACTTAGACTCCCTACTGGCACAGCTATAGAGTTGAGTCCTTAGCTAGGGTTCCAAGCCAAGTCTTCCAACATTCTGTCTGTCCAACCAGTGCTTTGTGACCCTGCCAAAGTAGCTGACATACACACTCTTGGAGTTTTGTTTTACACACACACACACACACACACACACACACACACACACACACACACACACACACACACACACACACACACACACACCTGGGAAAGGCTGGCACAGGTTTACCAGCTATGTTCCCTTCTCCCCAGACTATAAGGTAGTTATCACTGCCACCAGAACCCCTTATCAGCTACTTTAAGGGCCTTACTGTGTAATGTTACTGTTAACATAAATGGTAGTTTGACCAAGAGCAAGGCTATTAGGAGTAGCCCACAGTGTCACCAAATAAATATGCAAGTACTTTCAGAAATTACATATCTCTACAAAGATCAGCCTCAATGAAAGGTTTAAATATATTTAATAATAAATAAGAAAAGAACAAGAAAATACTCAGTATATAATTACAGTGATATCAGAGTTCAAAATCACAGGAAATATCTAAAACAACATTGTAGAACAGTCTCAAATAAATAAAAAATATATCTAAACTAAGTGTTGCTATATTCTTGACTATATCTAAGAGAATTATACTGTTCCTTATACTTACTTACTCAGAGCAAGGCAAATTTCTGGTGAATGGATCTTGTCAGGTCCAAAACACACAGAATGCTCTCTCTGAGACCTCTAAAATTAATATCCCAAATATTACTGCTGAGATAGCTTGCAGAATGACATTATTTCTTGTCAGTTGACTCTTAGTTCCCAGGCCTCAAAACAACCATTGATGGCAGCTGGTAGTATTTAGCATCTACCTGTAAAATATATAGACAAGGACTTTTCCTCAGATCCTTGGCAAATGGTGGAAGTCATAAAACAATAAGACACTTCTAAGACAATACAGAAAGCTCCCTAGTTTTAGACATTGTGTCTCCTTGCTGCACTGAAATTGAAATACAACATCTTTTAATGGCCTAGCCATAAAGTAATTTAATTTTAGTTATTTTTCTGAAGTTAACCTCCTGTATTACAATTTCTACTGTTAAAATATGCATTTGCACAGTTACAGTAGTGCATGTGCATTTCTTTTCTATTTCACTAGGGTACACTGTGGATACATTTCAAACAGCACTTTGTAAAATACCTCTTCAGCATGTCTGTACAAACCATCTTATATGACATACAGCTCTAATACATTTGTAACACAAACATATTATATAAATCATGCTGATATTCACAAATGATATATAATTATTTACAAAATTTCAGATAGCTGTAATGGCAGTATCTCCTTTCCTGACAGCATCTATCACACAAATGGCATCCGCCTCAAAACAGATACTGTCAGAGACCTGGTCACATTTATAAACAATGGACAAAGTCTAACCAGCATGTATCATTAGGAAATCCTTTTACCTAGCCCAATCAATTACTAAAGGCCTATGTTTCAGATCAAATAAGTCACTGTCCCTTGATATTCTTACATCTCCAGGCCCATACTTATAGGTTCATAGATTAGTACTAAGCTAACTGCCCTTGCGAGCCATTTTAAGCCTAGCCAATTATCCCCTTGTGAGACTCAAACCCTGCACATTGTGTTTGTAAGGCAAACACCTTAACCATTAGGCCACCCTCCCAACTTGAATATAATGTCCCATTTGGCATGTAACTTTCCAAGCATATCACCCAAACAGAAAAACCTTAATATTTCCTCACAAAAAAATTCAATTATGAGCACCTACTAAACCATCTCTTACAGAAGTCTTGCTGGATTTCTTACATATTCATAAAACTGGTAGCACCACAAATACCAATTTTAGAGAACTAAAACTGCATCATAATAGAAACAGAACCTGTTGGCAGGATCAATATCTTTCCCAGAGAGCTCTCTGCCAATGGAATAAGCTTCATCTTCATATCAAACAAAGCAGCTCCCTAATTCACTTCAAAACTAACCTTGATGATTGTACAGGATCCATAAATTCACTCCTGGTCTTTCCCTATGGATAGGGGTGGCAGTAGTAGGAAATGCATTGGCTAAGCTGCAAAAGGCCTGCCAAACCGATTGTCTAGTATCACCGTATGGACCTATGAACCAATGCACCCATAAAATAACTGATGTTCCAACAACACTGTGAAAGGAGGTGGGGACAGATATTATGTATGCTGTGTTCTCAGGCACTTAACAGATTGTGCTTGTAGATATAATGTTATAGATAAAAGGATTACATTACTTTTAGATGCCTTTACCCATGCTTGCTGGTTGTGTATATCTCCTCATTGTTGACTGGAAAAGATGGAATTTTGAACTGGCAAACAGAGCAGATCTCAGTCTATGAAGTCAAAGGCAGGGTCATACAAGGAATTGGTACATTTCCTCACAGTACATTTCTCTTCAAAAAATGGGAAAGAACTGTCTCTCATGTAGAAGATGCCACCCTCAGGAACCAGACTCCGTTATACCACTGTGAAAAAAAAAACAGAACAATTCTTCCAACTTAGGGGCTCAACAGATCTGACACACTGAGGATGTAGGCTTGTCAGTTCATGTTTTAGGGCACCATCATGGAAGAAATGTTTTGTGATGGGCCCAGAAGTTCAGAGAATACATCTAAAATAAAGACAAGATGAAAGAAATACAGCCAACTTTGTGGGAGTGCAACCACAACCAAAGACATAATTGAAAGAGATGAAGCTCTTTTAAACATGGTCATCTTCTACATACAGTTCGAGATGAAGCTCTTTTAAGCATGGTCATCTTCTACATATGGTTCAAGATGAAGCTCTTTTAAGCATGGTCATCTTCTACATACAGTTCAAAAAACACTAGCACCATGATATTTTTGTTGCTGTTGTTGTTTTATAGCCAAACAGTTTTGAATTGAATGCTCATAAGCACAAAGATGCATGTGAATACTCATGCTGAAAGATGAAATTAAAAAAAAAAACTTGTGATCCACGCCATGCTTCAAATGTTGTGTCCAGCTTGTGTACTGACCCCATGAATAGACACCACCATCCATGAAATATATTAGGCAAGTAGGGAATAGAAGTAGTTTGTCAGGTCTTACTTCCATATCACTCTCACATGCACACACACATACAGACACACACACATACATACACCTAGGGACAATTCATAGTTGCCAATTTTCTTATGGAACAAACCCATGTAAATAGATGGAAACAAGAAGACCCTGCAGAGAAGGCTCTCCGCCTGAGAATCAAACTGGAAATCCTTCTGCTATGAGGGTACTTACAGAACCACTGTGATGCCATGATCTAACTAGGCATTACCAAATAAAGAACTGCAAATGTACCACTGTGAAAGCCAACACTGGAAGTGCTAAAAAAATTGTGCAAATTGTTATTTTACAGCTTATTGCTGGAGTCATACTGGTAATGGCTTCATTTTTAGTTTTCATCTGTAAAGAACAGGTCTTTTGGTAGTGGTCACTGTAATTTACCCGTCACAAAAAGGACTTCTTTTAGCCAGTCTAATATCAGAAGTCTGAAGCCCAATAATTATGGATCCTACAGTTTCAAATAATAAAGTTCCAGTAGCAAAGGATGACAATACAGCTGGACGTTTGTTGTAGTGCCATTAAATTGTTTAAACAGAAGTTTGTTGTAATGTCATTAAATTGTTTAAACAGATGTTTGTTGTAGTGCAATTAAACTGTTCAAACAGAAGTTTGTTGTAGTGCCATTAAATTGTTTAAACAGAAGTTTGTTGTAGTGCTATTAAACTGTTTAAGCAGAAGTTTGTTGTTGTAATGTCATTAAATTGTTTAAACAGAAGTTTGTTGTAGGACAGTTAAACTGTTTAAGCAGAAGTTTGCTGTAGTGCCATTAAATTGTTTAAACAGACGTTTGTTGTAGTGTCATTAAATTGTTTAAACAGATGTTTTTTGTAGTGCCATTAATTTGTTCAAACAAAAGATTGTTGCAGTGCCATTAAATTGCATAAAAAGAAATTTGTTGAAGTGCCATTAAATTGTTTAAGCAGAAGTTTGTTGTAATGTCATTAAATTGTTTTAAAAGATGTTTGTTGTAATGCCATTAACTTGTTTAAACAGACATTTGTTGAAGTGCCATTAAATTGTTTAATCAGATGTTTGTTGTAGTGTCATTAAATTGTTTAAACAGAAGTTTGTTGTAATGTCATTAAATTGTTTTAAAAGATGTTTGTTGTAGTGCAATTAAACTGTTTAAACAGACATTTGTTGAAGTGCCATTAAATTGTTTAATCAGATGTTTGTTGTAGTGTCATTAAATTGTTTAAACAGAAGTTTCTTGTAGTGCAATTAAATTGTTTAAGCATAAGTTTGTTGTAGTGCCATTAAATTGTTTAAACAAAAGTTTATTGTAGTGCCATTAAATTGTTTAAACAGAAGTTTGTTGTAGTGCTATTAAACTGTTTAAGCAGAAGTTTGTTGTTGTAATGTCATTAAATTGTTTAAACAGAAGTTTGTTGTAGGACAATTAAACTGTTTAAGCAGAAGTTTGCTGTAATGTCATTAAATTGTTTTAAAAGATGTTTGTTGTAATGCCATTAACTTGTTTAAACAGACATTTGTTGTAGTGCCATTAAATTGTTTAAGCAGAAGTTTGTTGTAATGTCATTAAATTGTTTTAAAAGATGTTTGTTGTAATGCCATTAACTTGTTTAAACAGACATTTGTTGAAGTGCCATTAAATTGTTTAATCAGATGTTTGTTGTAGTGTCATTAAATTGTTTAAACATAAGTTTGTTGTAATGTCATTAAATTGTTTTAAAAGATGTTTGTTGTAGTGCAATTAAACTGTTTAAACAGACATTTGTTGAAGTGCCATTAAATTGTTTAATCAGATGTTTGTTGTAGTGTCATTAAATTGTTTAAACAGAAGTTTGTTGTAGTGCAATTAAACTGTTTAAACAGAAGTTTGTTGTAGTGCCATTAAATTGTTTAAACAGAAGTTTGTTGTAGTGCTATTAAACTGTTTAAGCAGAAGTTTGTTGTTGTAATGTCATTAAATTGTTTAAACAGAAGTTTGTTGTAGGACAATTAAACTGTTTAAGCAGAAGTTTGCTGTAGTGCCATTAAATTGTTTAAACAGACATTTGTTGTAGTGTCATTAAATTGTTTAAACAGATGTTTTTTGTAGTGCCATTAATTTGTTCAAACAAAAGATTGTTGCAGTGCCATTAAATTGCATAAAAAGAAATTTGTTGAAGTGCCATTAAATTGTTTAAGCAGAAGTTTGTTGTAATGTCATTAAATTGTTTTAAAAGATGTTTGTTGTAATGCCATTAACTTGTTTAAACAGACATTTGTTGAAGTGCCATTAAATTGTTTAATCAGATGTTTGTTGTAGTGTCATTAAATTGTTTAAACAGAAGTTTGTTGTAGTGCAATTAAATTGTTTAAACAAAAGTTTATTGTAGTGCCATTAAATTGTTTAAACAGATGTTAGTTGTAGTGTCATTAAATTGTTTAAACAGAAGTTTGTTGTCATGCCATTAAATTGTTTAAACAGGAATGATCCCTCCCTGCACCCCCACCACACACCCATGTTACTCAGATATGCATTTAACAAACAGTGTCAGTAGCTCAACTGGTAGCATATTTGCCATTCATGACAAAATCTCAGAAGTCTGTAGGTTCCATTCCCACTGCAGGTGCTTTAATTCATTTTTCTGTAGTACTTACACTGCAATTCAGTATAAGGATGGGTGCTGCACTCCAAGTTGTGCTATCCTTCAGATGAGGTGTAAACCAAAGTCACACTTCTGTGAATTGGTGGTAGTTCAGGTGGATGTAAAACATCCTGTAGCACTTATCACAAAGAGCACATAAATTTCCCATTCTGTGGCCAAATTTCCTCAAATCAGTATGAATACCACCTCATGTCTGCCTTGAAAAGAGGCCTCTGAACTAGTGGGACTAAACCAGCCAACAAAAGACAGATGAACGGACAGACAGAGGATAGAGAGATAGACAGGCAGACAAGTACACAGATGGAATAATTAAATTAATTTAGCTAACTAACTCCAAGACTGCAGTACTTCAGAGTAAGAGGAACAAGGGGAATATTGCAAGGTTCTACAACCTTAGACTTGGTCTATATTTCTCTTTTAAGTAACTTCATTCTTACTGTTCTGAGATTCGCAATTGCCACCTTTGACATTTTACCAGGAATCCCAATAAAATAGCCTTATATAAGGGATATTTTTGAAGTGACATTTAATAAATAAAATAAATGCAGAAAATGCAGTCAGATGAATATTTTTGTTTTAAGTGCGCAGTTGTCATGGCAGAATAAGAAAGGCACCTTGGTATTGCAGGCGGCCTTCTCAGATCTGAACAACAACTACTAGAAGTGACATCTAATTTGAATCAAACTTTAACTATCCCGAAAGAGAGACAGAGAAAGAGAGAGAGAGATGGAAGAAGATATGAAGACAAAAGAGCACCTCCTCAAAAGTAACATATACTACCACCACCAGCCCACCAGACAGACAGACAGGCACACACACACACACACACACACACACACACACACACACACACACACACACACACACACACACATCATCTTCCTACCCTAAATCCCTAAATCTCCTAGTTGTCACACACACACACACACACACACACACACACACACACACACACACACACACACACACACACACATCATCTTCCTACCCTAAATCCCTAAATCTCCCAGTTGTCTCACACACACACACACACACACACACACACACACACACACACACACACACACACACACACACACACACACACACACACATCATCTTCCTACCCTAAATCCCTAAATCTCCTAGTTGTCACACACACACACACACACACACACACACACACACACACATCATCTTCCTACCCTAAATCCCTAAATCTCCTAGTTGTACATTGTCTGTTTTCAGGATAAACCACAAAGTGGATAAATACACTGCTCAGAATTACAGTCACACAAAGAGATGGCAGGACTCCAGCTACAATCTGCAGGGTGAAATTATTTAGTTTGTTACTTTAAGCAATAGGCTATACGGCAAGTTCAGGGTTAGTTACTTTAGTTTCCTCCCTTATAATACATGCTGTTTAGCCAGTAATAACAATTGAACTTAAGAGCATATTATTATCAGCCATTCTGCACTTACAGCTGAATTAAGGGATTTACTGCATCTTTTAAACAGCAAGTGTTAAATTGTATCTAACACTTTTAGCCATTATGAGACTAAATAGTTAGTACAGCACATTACAGCCCACTCTTAATTTTAACAACATGTCTTAGCTACTTAACTGCTGAACCCCGCAATGAGTTCAGCAACACCACAATTAGCATCAGTGTTGATTCACTGCAGTATGGAGTCCAAAACAGGGAAGGAGGCTATGGAGATGTCATAAGTACTTTTCCACTCAGCCATGTATCTAAGCACTCATTGTTATTCCTTCTGCAAGTCCATTAGCAAATCCAGTTTCTTTCTGTTCCCATGTCCGTATTTATTATCACAGCCACATTTGGAAAGCAACACTGCAGAGCAACACAGCTAATCACTGTAATGTATTCTGAAGTATAATGTTATAGCATTTCACAGTTCAGATATTTGGTAGATTACTTGCCTTAGCGGGAAATTTGGTAGCCTTCCTTTTAAACTAATAACCATAGGGAGCATACATGTACTGAATTATGCAATACAGCAGTGATACCCTCTGCAGCAAGTTTTTGTTTTGCCACAAAACTCCACTGCTGAAAGTTTTGCAATGCCCCCTAACCCTGTCCGCCCACCACCCCCATGCTCACTAAAACCTGGCAGCTTTGCTAAATTCTGCAAAGTGTCACATAGCTCAGCAAGAGCTGTGTTGACATTTTTCAATGTATGAACTAGTTGCTCTTACAAAGCACATCACTAAGTTCTTTGGCTAGTCCTTGTATCTTTTAATAATAACATCCTAGATGTTTCAGCTCCTGGCTTTTCATGTCAAATATTCTATGTTCAAATTGCTATAAAGTCTTCTAAAACCCTTGTGAATTCTGATTCAGACTCTTTAGCTCAACAAATGTGCATTTTCTCCCCCCCCCCCCACCTTTTTTTTTTTTTTTTTTTTTGCAGAAGTCCCTAAAAGATTTTTAATGCAGCAAATTTACCACATTTAAATGCATTTCTCATATTTCACAGTTAGGAGGGTGCCCTAATGGTTAAGGTGTTTGCCTTACAAACACAAGGTGCAGGGTTTAAGTCTCACAAGGGATAATTGGCTAGGCTTGAAAGGGCAGTTAGCCTAGTACTAATCTATGAACCTATGCATATTTTACTAATCCTTTGCTTACAGGTACTCAGATACCCAATTAACAGTTCATCTATAATCTCAGTTGTTTTTATAAAACTTCCAACTTCAAAGCATTTTTTAAACCCTCCATCCTTAATACCTCCTCCTTCCACATCAAGTACAGTTTTATCAATTCAGTTCTAAACCTCAGAATACGTTCCTCCTCTGTACTCTGCCTAACTTTACCTCATCCTTATGTCAGGGGGGTTAGCCGTGTTTTAACAAAAGCCTAACTTTACCTCATCCTTATGTCAGGGGGGGTTAGCCGTGTTTTAACAAAAGCCTAACTTTACCTCATCCTTATGTCAGGGGGGTTAGCCGTGTTTTAACAAAAGCCTAATTTACCTCATCCTTATGTCAGGGGGGGTTAGCCGTGTTTTAACAAAAGCCTAACTTTACCTCATCCTTATGTCAGGGGGGTTAGCTGTGTTTTAACAAAAGCCTACCTTTACCTCATCCTTATGTCAGGGGGGTTAGCCGTGTTTTAACAAAAGCAGTATTAACCTTCTACAGCGTGGGTTTGCAACAGATATTCACACATTTATGCAAAAGTTAGTATGCAGTATGAAAGCTCAGCATTATTTCTGCACTGTAATTTGTTTTGAATGTTGTATGATTGACACAGTCTGTGTTACCAGTATTTGAACCAGACTGTGCCTGAGAAAGTTACATTAAAAGATTATTTCATTTAGCCAATAAATGAAAAAGTAAGTAAATGCAATGATGACTGAGACATACCCAATTCTTGTGGTAGCAGACGTAATCTAATGTTCACTAAGCAGTGGGGTCTGTCCTTGAACCTTTAAACTAGATGCTTGCTCCAAGAAAGGTTTTGATCAACCAGAAACCCCCCTAGAAACTAATGAGAAGCTCTAGATGCCTTCCTTTTTGGAGAGCATTGGAGAAGCCATCAAGAAACGTGTCACCATTAAATGGAGGTTATTCACTTCCTCTTTGCCCTGTAATCCTTTTTATCTGTTGAGAGTTCAGCAAATATTCTGCAATCGTACAGAACCTGAGTGATCAGCTGGCTTGCCGTAACAAACAATAAATCACAATAACATTAATGGGGCTTCTACAGAATCTGATACCATCAGCTGGACCTCCTCTGTACTGCTATGGCTCATGTAACAATGTCAGCTGCTAATTTCTGGTTGATATGTGCCATGAGCTTACCAAAGAAACACGGGCACATTTCATCTCCTCATGGGCTTATGTACTGTAATGTTTTTTGATGACAGTAATGCCTCCACTGGAAGACATTGTCAGGAACTACAAGCTAAGCTGTCGGGTTACAGGGTGGGCTTTCACTGTTGTGCAGACAATACTCTTGTTATTCTTTTTGTGGGGTCCCAGCAGCCAGGTTATGAGGTAAAGAAACAACCTAGAAGAAAACTTGGGAATGGTAGACAAATCAGTCAGATTTACCCCATAGAAATCAGAGTTGCTATCACAAAGTGATATGAATGTGAGGGCTGACGTGGTACCCCAACCTTATGACTAAGAGCATTACTTACTTGTTCCTTCTAGAAAGACAAAGAACCTCACTGAGCATCCTCTTAGACTAATGGCCTACATCTCTGAAAGTAATTACTGGCTCTACATAATGAGAAAAAAGTTTCACTCTCTCAGAAATACTGACAGCACCGAGAGAATTTAATGACACAGTTAGACTTGGGCACAATAGCAGAAAGCAGGACGTGACTGCCCTGTATATGGAGTTATCCAGAGATAACAGTAGTAATGATGTCATTATGGACAACAACATTTCCAGTTGTAATCCTTGTCTTTTAAGTTACAGTCATCTCCAGTAAACTGAGTGACAAAGTAAGTTTACTAATAAAATCCTTCCCATTCTTCGACCCTGCTTGCAGTGAAGTACTGACAGACCTTTTTTCATGTGGCAAAATCTCCATAAACTACCGACAATAAGGGTATGTCATGGCATCTGCAACAAAATATATCATTTTGTGGAAACTGATACAGAAATAGTGAAAGAAAACCCATAGTCAAGTTTTCTCTAACTATTTTTGTACATTGGGGTGACTGTCAAATTTCATGTCCATATTTGTTATTTTTGCATGTTACATCACTGCAAGGCTCTTCATTTATGCTTACAGTACTGTTGTTCAAATACAAATTTGTCTTCCTTCCCAACTCCGTGACTTATGTGTTTTAACTGTATAACCCATACCACTCTATAATAAAACATAAATCTGTAAAGTTACACGTCAAAATGTGATAGAATCATATTTGTACTTCTGCAGATACCTGTTTTCATCTCTCTCTCATACAGCCATCCAAGCCTGTATCAGTTTATATCTACAAAATTATACATTTCCCCAGAAGAATACCTGCTTGCATCCTTAACAACTAGTAACAATTTTCAGTATCTTCATCACACGCTCATTTTCAATTACTTTAAAAGTTATCATTTGCTAAAGACCAGTCCACCTTACAGAAGTGGAGCTCTTGTAAAACATGAATATTTAACAGATGCACAAATAAATGGAATTCATGCAGCTGTAGCTATTACTCCCAACACACACACACACACACACACACACACACACACACACACACACACACACACACACACACACACACATGTGCACACACACACACATACACACACACACACACACACACACACACACACACACACACAAACAAACACACACACAAACAAACACACACACACACACACACACACACACACACACACACACACACATACACACCACAGAAAATGTTCATTGCCAAAGCAAAGGGGTAGTCATTTTAAGTGTCTGTCCTGCTTGATGACATCTTAAGTTTTATAAAAAATTACAGCAGTTCTGGGATCTCTGCTGTGGTCAAATCTACCCCACAGAAGGTTCTGATAACTGTGTAAAGGAATGCAGCTGTATACTGGGATGCTTGCATTTGCTACTGCTATTCCAGAGGAAGTGCTCCATTAACTGAGCTAGTCATGTGATACATACACTGGAATATGGGTCAGAGCAGGGAAAGTAATAGGGAAAAACATAAAGTAAAAGCACAGCTGTAGCCCTGTCTACATGTATTCTGTGAGCTCTATGATTTAAGCAGTATGTAGCCCTGTCTACATGCATTCTGTGAGCTCTATGATTTAAGCAGTATGTAGCCCTGTCTACATGCATTCTGTGAGCTCTATGATTTAAGCAGTATGTAGCCCTGTCTACATGCATTCTGTGAGCTCTATGATTTAAGCAGTATGTAGCCCTGTCTACATGTATTCTGTGAGCTCTATGATTTAAGCAGTATGTAGCCCTGTCTACATGTATTCTGTGAGCTCTATGATTTAAGCAGTATGTAGCCCTGTCTACATGTATACTGTGAGCTCTATGACCTAAACAGTATGTAGCCCTGTCTACATGTATTCTGTGAGCTGTATGACCTAAACAGTATGTAGCCCTGTCTACATGCATTCTGTGAGCGCTATGACCTAAGCAGTATGTAGCCCTGTCTACATGCATTCTGTGAGCTCTATGATTTAAGCAGTATGTAGCCCTGTCTACATGCATTCTGTGAGCTCTATGATTTAAGCAGTATGTAGCCCTGTCTACATGTATTCTGTGAGCTCTATGATTTAAGCAGTATGTAGCCCTGTCTACATGTATTCTGTGAGCTGTATGACCTAAGCAGTATGTAGCCCTGTCTACATGCATTCTGTTAGCTCTATGATTTAAGCAATATGTAGCCCTGTCTACATGTATTCTGTGAGCTCTATGACCTAAGCAGTATGTAGCCCTGTCTACATGTATTCTGTGAGCTCTATGATTTAAGCAGTACGTAGCCCTGTCTACATGTATTCTGTGAGCTCTATGACCTAAGCAGTCTGTAGCCCTGTCTACATGCATTCTGTGAGCTCTATGACCTAAGCAGTAAGCAGTTAACAAACAATAATACTAACAAATAACTCTATTAACTTTTTTTATTTTCTGGTAATTTATTTATTTAACATTTGTTTACTGGGAAAGTCCAACTTGGAACAGAGCCAGTTTTCAGCAGCGGCCTGGAGAGAAATGCTCTAGGTGCATGTCTTTAGAATATGGGAGGAAACCAGAACACCCAGAGGAAACCCACATGAACACAAACAGGACATGTAGACTCCACACAGAAGGCAATCCAGCTCAGACTCGAACCGGACAACCTCTTGCTGAGAGGCGACAAAGCAAACCGCTGCACCACTGCATTGTAATTTTGGAAGAACCCTTGGTCAAAATATTATTTTCGATTTGTTTGCTGTTTGCAGCATGTTTTTCTAACCCAGTTTTGTTTTGCTTCCAAACCAAACTCCGACATATAAGGACATCTTCTTTACTGTTTAGTATACTGGTGCAGGAGGTAGCACAGATATAACAGCAGTAAAATCAGCACTGGATCATAACAGCCATACAATCTGATACCAACACTGTTGACTGCCTTCTTCCAAACTGCTATGTCTTTAAAAACTTCCCAGTCTGTTTTCATGTCTCACCTAAACATGTAGTTCCCATGTGCAAATGAAATGCTTCACTCCATACCCCACTCCTACAATATGCCCCTTTCAGCCACATGCTTAAATATCCTCTTTCTGAAAGGAAATACCACACAACATTCTATATGCTTTTAGCATATCTAAAGATTCCAGCAATGTGAGATTAGTTTCTCCTCCATTTCAGAATCTATACCCTTGCATCTCACAGTTTTTCCAGTATAACTTTTGGTTAACCTATCAACAGACATGGAAAATGATTTATATTATTTATACACCTCTGTATTTTTAATATTATACCAGTTCCTTTTATAGGAAATTTTAAGACAGCACCTGCTGGGTAAGCCATAATTAATTCTTGTTTATTCCTTGATGCCATCTTTCTATTAAAGCACAAAAACTGACCAAGGCTGGCATTACCACAGGTTATTCAGTTGGAGTGACCCAGATTCCAAGCTGTTTTCTAAGTGGCACCAGGCACCTAGCACTGTTAGAGACCATGCAGAAAAGGCTCAGTGTACGGTGTGTAACTTTGAGACTTAAGCCCAGTTCCTACAATTCACAGACCTGTTTTGAGAAACAACACAGACAAATTCTATTTTTCTTAGCATTAGGTCACAGAATGACTGCTCCAAGAAATTAACTACATGCAGTGACATCCTCACTAGTAAATTCTTCTGTATAGCATGAGTATCCTATCTTTTTAATCAAGAAAATGGAATGGTAATGGACTTTCACAGACAGTCAAATAAATCTGAATGGCCCTAACCACAAGCAAAAACAAAGTAACTGAAATATGAGCTTTTTTTCTTACTTAAAGTAGTTGCTAATTGAGATGCTAATTTAGAGTATCCACACCTCCTCCTCCTCCTTCGTGACTAACTGGCAAACATGAGCTCATGTCTCACACAGGTGATTTTTAAAGCACATACGGATACAGTGGCAGGAATCCTCAAAATGATTAATATTAATATTTCTGCCTGTAAACATTTACCTAAAGCTTAGACACAGAATGATGTTATACAGCTTATCTATGCTACATTTTTTTTCTGGCACAAGGAAAGCAAAAGCAGTTAAGAGACTGATAAATGTTTTTTTGATAAAGAAGCTGCCACATATAACTGAATGGCTGCTGCCAGTTTAGAACAGAGGATTAAGCTATGAGGTGCTTCAGTCTTTATCTTAAACGTTGGGGGTTTGATTCCTCGCTCCCTGTTTGCCTGCTATGTGACCTTGAGCAAATAACCTAGCTGACGGTGATGCTTTACTGCCCTGAAAAGACAGGCTTATGTCGACTGGGTTTAGAACGTTAATGAACATATCAATATATAGTAACCCAGAATAACTGAGATAGAACCATTTTTTCTATGGTCCCAAAGCACCTCCTTCCATACTTTAATACCGTAGATAGAAATTCATATACTGTTAGTGATTCAAGCACATTAAACTCTACTGCAAACAACAACATGAATAGTTTAGCAAAGCAAGATGTGGACTGGTAAACAAACAGAATTTAACTGGTCCGAGCTATCTAATGAACAATATAAGCACCATATTGTGACATAAGCTAGGAATACAAATGATACACATACACATACACACACACACACACACACACACACACACACACACACACACACACACACACACACACACACAAGCACTCACTCACACAAACACACAAGCACTCACTCACACAAACACACACAAAACACACACACACATACACACACACACACACACACACACACATACTACACATGCACACACACGCACAGACACACACACGCACGCACTCACACACACACACTCACACACACACACACACACACACACACACACACACATGCTCAGACACACACATACACACAGACACACACATACACACAAACACACACACACACACACACAGACACAGACACACACACACACACAAGCACTCACACACACGCAATCATGCACGCACACACACGCACGCATGCACACACACACATGCGCGCACACACACACACACACACACACACACACACACACACACAGCGCACACATGCACACACACACAGACACACATGCACGCACTCACACACAGCATAGCTCTCATAGGTTCATAGGTAGGTACTAGGCTATCAGCCCAAGAACCTACATAAGCCTAGCCAACAAGGTTCCATGGCTTATACCACCCAAGAAAGTTATTTTCCTGTGCCACTGTCAAGCAGAGACACAGAAGTGATCCCCGGGGTGTATTTCCTATTTCCCATCCACTCATCAAGATTTTTCTTGAAGAGTGCTAATGAAGAACTTTGCTTGACATAGATGGGTAGCTTGTTCCGGAGTATATGAAGTCTCTGGGACAGGAATCTATCCCTCCAGAGTGTCCTGTTTATTGTGGTGGCAAGGTTTAGGTCTCTAAAGAGTGTAGCTTGGAGGGATTGGGATTTCTTTAGGTGTAGCATGTCCAACAGCTCTGGGTTTGACATAGCTTTATATGTTAGGCAGAGATCATCTCGAAGTAGGCCATATGCTATGGAGTAAAACTGGAGTTTTTTGAGGCAGTCAGTGTAGGGCATTTGTTTGAGGCCAGTAATCCTCTTTGTGAGGTACTGCTGTGGCCTTTCCAGCTGCTGCAGATGTCTTGTGGGGTACATTCCAAAAGGGGCGTTGTACTCTATAATGGGTCTAATGAGTGTCGAGTAGAGGGGAACAATGACCTCTTTTTTCCTGGATGAGAACCCTTTTATGATGAGGTGTGCCATGTAGAAGGACTTTCTGACTACTGTGGCAATGTGACTATCAAAGGAGAGACTACTGTCCACCTGGGTCCCAAGGTCTGTTATCATGCATTCAATGTTAAGTAGATTGCTGCCTATGTGGTAGTTCATGGGTACAGAGTTTTTACCAAAGGGGATGACACTGCACTTTTTAGCATTGAGCTTGAGGGCATGGCTCTGACACCAGGCATTTGTCTCCATGAGGCCCTTCTGTAGGATGTCCACATCATTTGGGGACTTGACTATGGCTCCTAGTTTGCAGTCATCTGCGAACTTCGTTAGCCAGTCTCAACCTTCCATCTCCAAAATAAGGAGCACTAGCCCTCATAATGTAGAACAAATGGGCAAAATGTGGAACACATACTAATGGCTTACTAACAGCTTCAGCTAGGAAGGTCATAGAATGGTTAATATGTGCTGGTTTTACTTATAAAGAAGATCTTTTAGTGAATTAATATGATTTATTTCTATTAACCATGGATTTCACTTAAAAAATTCCTAACACTGAATGTGTTACAGACCCTTTCAATGTGGATCTTCGAGGAACATGAACTTTTTAAGACCCCCAAATGAGGTACGTTCATCATAATGAGGTACACTTGAGAGGTATGCACAGACACACACACATGCACGCATGCACATGCACTCACACACAGACACACACACACACACATACACACACACAGACACGCACGCACACACGCACTCACACACACAGACTGGAAATAAGTTTTGAATAACAGACTATAGTGATGATTGCATGCTGGGTAACATAATTACTTCAAGGCTGCTGAAATTCTCCAAGAAGGTCTACAGAAAATAAACAAGTGATACAGGAATAATGGCCTCACTTTTAATATCAGTGAATTCTAGCATCATGAGAACTGGCAAAAAAGACAAATTATTATTACAAAATATGCAAAATTTAAAAAATGACATTTTCCTGAATGACCAATGGACAATGGTAGAACACAATTTAAACTCTGACCAGTATGTATTAGCCCATTTAACTCTAAAGTATATGGTCAGTCACCTGTGAGCGATCACTACACCCTTTAGACCTCATCGATTTCTGAATGCATTACTATGTTTTGTACTCACTGAATAAATCACTCAAAACAACATGAAAAGGAGCAGTAATTCCTTACTAAAAAAATCATAGGGCTAGAAAACTTGTGCCTTTCAGAAAGGTTTCCAGAACTTTATTTGTATTTTGTTTCTTATAGGTGATTCAGGGCAACCTCTGCCATTAGTGTCAGTGACTCAACCTTTAATGCTGGATGATCAGAAAGTTGTAGGTTCTATTCCCATGCCAGGTGTACAGACTGATGCTGCAGTACTGTTGCTTGTGGGTGCTGCTCTGTGGATCGAGATCCCACGTGCCTGAGCTGAAGACAGCTCATGCGGATGTTAAAAGACCCCAAGGCACTTAAATAAATAAAAAATGAGAAGGGGGTTGTAAAAAAAACTCACTTCATTTATCAAACGAGTAAATAATCTTCACTAAAATATAGCTTCTTTTGTCGCATCACTTCACATACCTTACACTACAAGTCATTCATACACTTATTTCAATAGTCCACATTCCATGTTGAATTTCTCTCACTTTTCCATACAAATTCCAGATCCTATTGTACAAAATTGCTTTACCTTTCCCTTTTCACACCAGCAAACTGCATAAAGGCCAAACAATCTCTGGTGTCCTGATAAATGTACCCCTCATGGCTGCCTGTTTGATGACCATGCCCTGGCTAGCTCTCACATGATCAGGGTATGAACGGGTACCTGAACATTCACTGCACAACAGCATGACATGGCAGCAGGACAATGTCCTCATGGTTGGTGAGCAGAGGAGACACTAACATGTAAACTAAATAAATAAATAAGATTACTTCAAGAAATACAAATAGTTTTTAGGGTAGTCATTCTTTCGGGTGGTGGAAAGACAAAAGGGCATCCAGAAAAGCAAACAGACGGAGAACATGCAGATTCCACACTGATAATGACCAGCAATTGAGACAAAACACCAGACCCTGAAGCTGCAAGGCAGAAATCTTATCTACTAACCCACAGAGGCAGGCACATTACATGCCTTCCCAGATTGTGAAGTACGCTTCTTCTCAGATTCAGTGCTTATTTCCTTAAAAACTAATTTTGATTTTTGAGATTTATGTAGTTCTACATATATTACCAACTTTTATGAATAGATACATATATCTTTATAACTACATAGTCTGTATTAACACACACACACACACACACACATACACACACACACGCACACACACACACACACACACACACACACATACTTACACACACATGCACACACACAGACACACACACACACACACACACACACACACATGCACACGCACACACACGCGCACACACACACACACACACACGTACACACACACATGCGCACACACACACACAAACACAGACACGCACACACAGACACACACACGTACACACACACATACACACACACACACACACACACACACACACACATATAAATACATGTACTTATGAAGTGATATAATATCAACATGGGGTGAATGTAATCAAGCTTCTTGAAGGGTGATAGCTCCACAGTCTGACAGAGCAACCCCTACAGGTAATACATCAGATACCATAATACCACTACATTTGCACAAAGCAGCACATATATAGGTATTCACAAAACATGATTTGTGAAAATTGGGTTAGTGAAGAACTTTCATTCAAGATGATGTCAGTGGCTAGAAGATTCACATAACCATATAAATTATGTCCAGAGTGCCTTTTATATGCATTTAATATTTTAACTCCCACTCATCCTTCCCTTTCCACTTTCATCAGCTCTTCCATATTTTCTTGAGTGTCTCCATGGATTCACTCTCCACTTCTCATTCTGGTATATTCCTTAAGCCCCCAGTCCTCTCCATAAGGTTATACTTTCACAAATATAGAAAGTAACTGGTCCATATAATCTATCACCTCTGGTCCATATAATCTGCCACTTCTGTGCCGCCTTCCTTCCCCTTGCATCATTCTGTCCAAGGTGACTCGCTCTACACCTCCTTAATATGGCCTTACAGTACCTTCTCTGGTCTCTAATCATACCATTTCCCCTCTACATCATTCGCCCTTCTAGTGACTTTCACCTGGGCATCATCCTGCAGTCAGTTGCCCATTTGCTTGTATGTCTTGGCAATCTGTACACGGCATACAAAGAGTATTCTGCCAGAACTCTGTAGAACAGAAACATTAATTTTTCCCGTCTAAAGACTAGCTCCTTAATAATTCTCTATAGCAACTGAAATCAAGACAGCAGAGTCAGTCGAATCATGTGGATTTGTTAAAGGGAATGTAAATAGAAAATAAACAATAAATCTGGCTTAACTATCTCAACAGGTAGACGCAAAGAAAAACAATGACACACTTAACACAAAACTGTTTTTCCTGGGGCTCCGATGCTGGAGTTATGCTGCAGTCTGCTTGCACTGTATGCTTCTATACTACTTTTTTAATGGTCTCTTTCATATACCCATGCACAAATGCCACCTACTGATGTAACAGTGCACCAAAAAGGAGAGATCACCAGCTAATGCAAACTCATTAAGAAACCACACCATGGTCATTTGCTTATTTTGTGTACTGTGGCATCCCTATTCCCCCCTTCAGCATGTACCCAATTATACCAATGTCTATCACAGTAACGCTAGCATATGGTTTGGCTACCTTTCAAAAAAAGACATACCTCCTAGAAAGTTTTCATCTTATCTAGGGATTGTAAAAAATGTCACCACAATGTCATATATCGGCTATCATTCCCTGTGCCCTGTGGTGTTGTCTTGTACTCCTGATACAGAAGTTTATACAGTTTCTTATACCACCTTTCTGATTTATTTCCAACTCCACATTTCTTTCACCCTTTTTAAAATATACATCCTACAGATGCTGATGCAGTCTTCAGAAGCATATGTTTTTCATATGAGCCTCTGAAAATGTCACGTAATATTTTCTTTCTTCTCTTTATTTAGTGGCCCAGTTCAATGTTAGTTTCATCATCCCCCCTCTCATAAAGTTTAAACTCAGATGGGGGGAGAGGTGGTCAACGAACAGTCTGTTCAACAGAAAACCAACACCTTTGCATGAGCAAGGAAAGCTTGGTGTGCATGAAGACAATGTAAGGGATGGATACAGAAAGACCAGGCCTGACTCTGCTAAAGGCGACATGTGCAGTTACAAAACAAATGATCTGGTTAAGGTAGGGTGCAGAGGTAGTGAATCAGACAGCAGAAGAATTATGGGGACTGTGGTGACAGGACTGATACCAGACAAAGGAAAAACAGTTTAAAGATATTCTGCATTTTTTCCTCTCTTATTTCCTAATAGTAACACATTTTTTTCTGAAAATGTGTGTAACCTTGTGTCCTTTCCTCTTTGAAATGTAAAAATGAGATGAAAGTAAAGGAAAGCATGAATCTACTGCTTGAATTGTAATATGTACCTCCTCTTGCATTTTCTGTGCTAGCAGGTCATAAAATGTAATTACAGTCTGATTCAAACAAGTAGCAGCTGACTAGATGTCTGCAATGAAAGCAGACATGTACACTAGCTAAAAGTCAATGAAAGCAGACGTGTACACTGACTAAAGGTCAATGAAAGCAGATGTGTACGCTGGCTAAAGGTCAATGAAAGCAGACGTGTACACTGACTAAAGGTCAATGAAAGCAGACGTGTACACTGATTAAAAGTTAATGAAAGCAGATGTGTACACTAGCTAAAGGTCAATAAAAGCAGACATGTATACTAGCTAAAGGTCAATGAAAGCAGACATGTACACTGACTAAAGGTCAATGAAAACAGATGTGTACGCTGACCAAAGGTCAATGAAAGCAGACATGTACGCTGGTTAAAGGTCAATGAAAGCAGACATGTGCATTGGCTAAAGGTCAATGAAAGCAGACATGTACACTGACCAAAGGTCAGTGAAAGCAGACGTGTACACTGGCAAAAGGTTAATGAAAGCAGACATGTACACTAACTAAAGGTCAATGAAAGCAGACATGTACACTGATTAAAGGTTAATGAAAGCAGACATGTACACTGACTAAAGGTTAATGAAAGTAGACATGTACACTGACCAAAGGTCAGTGAAAGCAGACGTGTACACTGGCAAAAGGTTAATGAAAGCAGACATGTACACTAACTAAAGGTCAATGAAAGCAGACATGTACACTGATTAAAGGTTAATGAAAGCAGACGTGTACACTGACTAAAGATTAATGACAGCAGACATGTACAATGATTTAAGTTCAATGAAAGCAGACGTGTACGCTGGCTAAAGGTCAATGAAAGCAGACATATGCATTGGCTAAAGGTCAATGAAAGCAGACATGTACGCTCGCTAAAGGTCAATGAAAGTAGACATGTGCATTGGTTAAAGGTCAATGAAAGCAGACGTATACACTGGTTAAAGGTCAATGAAAGCAGACATGCATTGGCTAAAGGTCAATGAAAGCAGACATGTACACTAGCTAAAGGTCAATGAAAGCAGACGTGTACACTGACTAAAGGTTAATGAAAGCAGACATGTACACTGACTAAAGGTCAATGAAAGCAGACATGTACCCTGACTAAAGATTAATGAAAGCAGACATGTACTCTGACTAAAGGTTAATGAAAGCAGAAATGTACACTGACTAAAGGTTAATGAAAGCAGACGTGTACACTAGCTAAAGGTTAATGAAAGCAGACGTATACACTGACTAAAGGTTAATGAAAGCAGATGTGTACACTGACTAAAGGTTAATGAAAGTAGACATGTACACTGACTAAAGGTTAATGAAAGCAGACATGTACACTGACTTAAAGGTTAATGAAAGCAGACATGTACACTGACTAAAAGTCAATGAAAGCAGATGTGTACGCTGGTTAAAGGTCAATGAAAGCAGACATGTGCATTGGCTAAAGGTCAATGAAAGCAGACATGTACACTGACCAAAGGTCAGTGAAAGCAGACGTGTTCACTGGCAAAAGGTTAATGAAAGCAGACATGTACACTAACTAAAGGTCAATGAAAGCAGACATGTACACTGATTAAAGGTTAATGAAAGCAGACTTGTACACTGACTAAAGATTAATGAAATCAGACATGTACAATGACTTAAGTTCAATGAAAGCAGACGTGTACGCTGGCTAAAGGTCAATGAAAGCAGACATATGCATTGGCTAAAGGTCAATGAAAGCAGACATGTACGCTGGCTAAAGGTCAATGAAAGTAGACATGTGCATTGGTTAAAGGTCAATGAAAGCAGATGTGTACACTGGTTAAAGGTCAATGAAAGCAGACATGCATTGGCTAAAGGTCAATGAAAGCAGACATGTACACTACCTAAAGGTCAATGAAAGCAGACATGTACACTAGCTAAAGGTCAATGAAAGCAGACGTGTACACTGACTAAAGGTTAATGAAAGCAGACATGTACACTGACTAAAGGTCAATGAAAGCAGACATGTACCCTGACTAAAGATTAATGAAAGCAGACATGTACACTGACTAAAGGTTAATGAAAGCAGACGTGTACACTGTCTAAAGGTTAATCAAAGCAGACATGTACACTGACTAAAAGTCAATAAAAGTAGACGTGTACACTGACTAAAGGTTAATGAAAGTAGACATGTACACTGACTAAAGGTTAATGAAAGCAGACATGTACACTGACTTAAAGGTTAATGAAAGCAGACATGTACGCTGACTAAAGGTCAATGAAAGCAGACGTGTACGCTGGTTAAAGGTCAATGAAAGCAGACATGTGCATTGGCTAAGGTCAATGAAAGCAGACATGTACACTGACCAAAGGTCAGTGAAAGCAGACGTGTACACTGGCAAAAGGTTAATGAAGGCAGACATGTACACTAACTAAAGGTCAATGAAAGCAGATATGTACACTGATTAAAGGTTAATGAAAGCAGACGTGTACACTGACTAAAGATTAATGAAAGCAGACATGTACACTGACTAAAGGTTAATGAATGCAGACGTGTACACTGGCTAAAGGTTAATGAAAGCAGATGTGTACACTGACTAAAGGTTAATGAAAGCAGATGTGTACACTGACTAAAGGTTAATGAAAGTAGACATGTACACTGACTAAAGGTTAATGAAAGCAGACATGTACACTGACTTAAAGGTTAATGAAAGCAGACATGTACACTGACTAAAAGTCAATGAAAGCAGATGTGTACGCTGGTTAAAGGTCAATGAAAGCAGACATGTGCATTGGCTAAAGGTCAATGAAAGCAGACATGTACACTGACCAAAGGTCAGTGAAAGCAGACGTGTTCACTGGCAAAAGGTTAATGAAAGCAGACATGTACACTAACTAAAGGTCAATGAAAGCAGACATGTACACTGATTAAAGGTTAATGAAAGCAGACTTGTACACTGACTAAAGGTCAATAAAAGCAGACGTGTACACTGACTAAAGGTTAATGAAAGTAGACATGTACACTGACTAAAGGTTAATGAAAGCAGACATGTACACTGAATTAAAGGTTAATGAAAGCAGACATGTGCACTGACTAAATGTTAACGAAAACAGACATTTACACTGACTAAAGGTCAATGAAAGCAGATGTGTACACTGACTTAAAGGTTAATGAAAGCAGACATGTACACTGACTAAAGGTATATGAAAGCAGATGTGTACACTGACTAAAGGTCAATGAAAGCAGACATATGCATTGGCTAAAGGTCAATAAAAGCAGACATGTACGCTGACTAAAGGTTAATGAAAGTAGACATGTACACTGACTAAAGGTACATGAAAGCAGGCATGTACACTGACTAAAGGTTAATGAAGACAGACATTTACACTGACTAAAGGTTAATGAAATAAGACATGTACGCTGACTAAAGGTCAATGAAAGCAGACATGTACACTGACTAAAGGTTAATGAAGACAGACATTTACACTGACTAAAGGTTAATGAAAGTAGACATGTACAATGACTAAAGGTATATGAAAGCAGACATGAACACTGACTAAAGGTTAATGAAGACAGACATGTACACTGACTAAAGGTTAATGAAAGTAGACATGTACACTGACTAAAGGTATATGAAAGCAGACGTGTACACTGACTAAAGGTATATGAAAGCAGACATGTGCATTGACTAAAAGTTAATGAAAGCAGATGTGTACACTGACTAAAGGTCAATGAAAGCAGACGTGTACGCTGGCTAAAGGTTAATGAAAGCAGATATGACTAAAGGTCAATGAAAGCAGACATGTATGCTGGCTAAAGGTCAATGAAAGCAGACGTGTATGCTGGTTAAAGGTCAATGAAAGCAGACATTTGCATTGGCTAAAGGTCAGTGAAAGCAGACATGTACACTAGCTAAAGGTCAATGAAAGCAGATGTGTACACTGACTAAAGTTTAATGAAAGCAGACGTGTACGTTGGCTAAAGGTCAATGAAAGCAGACATGTGCATTGGCTAAAGGTCAATGAAAGCAGACATGTGCACTGGCTAAAGGTCAATAAAAGCAGACATGTACACTGGCTAATGGTCAATGAAAGCAGAAGTGTATACTGACTAAAGGTCAATGAAAGCAGACATGTACACTGACTAAAGGTTAATGAAAACAGATGTGTACACTGACTAAAGGTTAATGAAAGCAGACATGTACACTGACTAAAGGTTAATGAAAGCAGGTGTGTACCTGACTAAAGGTTAATGAAAGCAGACGTGTTTACTGACTAAAGGTTAATGAAAGCAGATGTGTACACTAGCTAAAGGTTAATGAAAGCAGGCATGTACACTGGCTAAAGGTTAATGAAAGCAGACGCGTACCCTGACTAAATTTTAATGAAAGCAGATGTGCACACTGTTCAAAGGTTAATGAAAGCAGACATGTACACTGGCTAAATGCTAATGAAAGCAGACATGTACACTGGCTAAAGGTTAATGAAAGGAGACGTGTATACTAGCTAAAGGTCAGTGAAAGCAGACATGTACACCAACTAAAGGTAAGACATCAGGCACTACAATGCCACTGTTTCTGCACTGTAAGGATCTGACATAAGCTCACAAGTCATGTGTATCGTTAGTCTCTATAGGTCTCCCCAATGTAATTAAGCCCTTGTCCTTTACATGTGGAAGAACTGGTTTAGTTCATTTTGTTGTTCATAGGTTCATAGGTGTTTACTTGGCTAGCGACCACAAGGGCCTTTTTAAGCCTAGCCATACATCCCAAATCTCTGACAAGTTCTGATACCCTTGATAAGTTTAAGCATGGGCCTGGGAGATGAATCCTTTACATGTTATCTCTTTCCATTAGAGACATAGGTGCCAAACCAAGGATGAATTTCTGGTCTCCCATCCAATTTTCCAAGTTGCACTTGAATTGGGTTAGGGAGGAACTCTTCTTCACATAGATGGGAAGCCAGTTCTATAGACGGGGTAGTTCCTGGGATACATACCTATCTCTCCAGCAGGTCTTATTTATATCACAGGCAAGGTTTAAGTCTTTAGAATGGGTAACTCTGGTGCTGTTTGTTTTGTGAATATGCAGGAGGTCCATCAGAATGGGGTCTGACAATGCCCTGTATGCCAGGCATAGATCTCCCCTCAAAAATATGTAGGAGACAGAATACAGGGATAGGGCCTTGAGGCAGTCTGCATAGGACATATTACTTATGCCCTGTATTCATTTAATGAGGAACTTCTGTGGACGTTGCAATTGTTGTATATGCCTGGTTAGGTATATACCAAAGGGGGCATTGTACTCAATGATAGGTCTGATGAATGCCAAATACAGTGGAACAATGACTTCCTTGGACTTAAATGCCATATCTTTGTTTATAAGTTGTGCAACATAGAATTATTTCCTCACCACTTAGACACATGATGATCAAAGGCTAGATTACTATCTATGTGTCCCTAAGTCTCTGACTACTGAGTCATCTCTAAGGGGTGTGTTGTCAATATGATAGTTACCAGGGATGGATAACTTCCCAAAGGATACTGTTATGCATTTCTTGGCATTTAATTTTATTCCATGGCTTTGACACCAGTTGTTTGTCTGTGTCAGCCCTTCCTGGAGAACATTTGTGACAGTGTGAGATTCAATGACAGCTCCTAATTTGCAGTCGTCTGCAAATGTAGTCAGCCAGAGACCACTGACATTGGCCTTGACTTCTGTGGAATAACATACTACTAAAATAAGTTGCTTTCTACAAAACGAAGTTTCTGAGGAACAGAACAGAATTGGTGCCCTGAAATTTTTATAAATATTTGAGGCTGGTATTGTTCTGTCTTGTCTCTGCTTTGAAGATACTGGGATGAACAATTCTTTGTAAGTCTGTGATTTGCAATTTCTGTCCGTTATCTTCTAGATACGTATACTAAGGGTTCAGTGCACTTTAGCTAGAGGTAGTTAGATGTATGTAGCAATTCCAGGTAGGCCAATTTCTCTAAATATTCTGTCTGTGTAGAGAACAGTTATTTTGATATTCTTTGTACACTTTCTTACTACTCTGCACATTTAATCTCTAACTGCTCTGTTTACAGTGGCTGCTTATTATGAATGCATTACTTGTATTTGCTATCTGAGAGAAGGGTTATCATTTATTACTGTAGGTTAATAAGTTGTGGTACTCAACTCCATTTAGCTAGATCATTTTAATTTACTACCAGTTACAATTTTGAAGTGTATGATTTCATATTTGGCTTAATCAAGAACATCAGATAACTAGTGATCATGGGCCATTCCAGGGTGGTGGTTATAATATTGTGCCAGGAAGAAAGCTATGGGGAATTGGAAAATTCTGCCAACCTTCCATGGGAATTGTGTGATATTATTAATGTAGACTGTCCAATGTTTTGCATAAAGTGTATGATACTTGTTTATTAAAACTATAATGTAATAAAATGAGAATATCAACGTGTGTCGAAATGTGAAATGTAACAAAAAATAATGAAGATAATAAAGATAAAAATAAAAAATTAAAATTAAATTGCAAAAATGGAACAAGTGCATAAGAAAACTGATGGACAGCTGAGCAGATTCATCATTATGCTCGCACTCACTACTCCTTGGGAGGCACTGCGGCCCAGTGGTTACTGTTGCTTATTTTCATTGTTTGGTTGACAGTTCACTTCTCAGCTGGAAGTCTTCTGCTTTGCTTTTGTGGTTGTCTGTATGGTTTGTCTGTGTCAACATGCTTTTTGTTAAGATCTCTGCTTTCCTCATCCTAAACATATGTGATAGATAAATTGGCAAGCCTACAAACTGCAGGTGTGTGTGTGTGTGTGTGTGTGTGTGTGTGTGTGTGTGTGTGTGTGTGTGTGTGTGTGTGTGTCTAAATAATAACTTGTGTAAAAGGTAAGTTGCCATGAATAAGTGGCACTAGAATACACTATGATTCACCAAGATAGTGGTGAGAAAGGGGCCAGGGGGTGCTAGATCAAAGACTTAGCTCTGCACATCACCCATGTGAGTCTAACCTGGGGAGAATGTTGAAATCTAATACCCAGGACAGCAGTGCATATTCTTTTCATGCTCTTAGGGCCGTGTTATATTTTATGAACTGATTATTGAGTTAGACTTGTGTGCACCCTCTTTTATTTTAACATGATGGACACTAGTGATATGATTAGAGAGACTACCCATCTGGAACTTTTCTTCATACTGGTAGATTGGGTGACAGTAATCCATGGCAGGGACATTTGTAGTAATGTGAGGAGTTCTATGCGGGGCTAAAACTTCCACACATAGAGGGGATCTAGAAAGGTACCATAAAGACTTTTAATGAGTAAGTTCAGGGTTTGGGGGTAATGAGGGAGCATGTAGGATGATGAGAGACTGTGTACCAGACCAACATCATCATCATCACCATCAACTCTATTTTCCCCATTTTCTACATGGGGTCATGGTGTTGTGCCATTTGTCACCATCCCTCTCTATTCAATGTCATTCTCCTGCTTTCTTCAACAGTCATACGTGACTGCACAATCCATCCACCTCTTTCCTGGATGTCCTCATTTCCTCTTACCTTCTTCCTGTCTGTCCCAAATAAACTTCACCAGATTGTCTTCTGCTTTTCTGCACATGTCCAAACCACCATAATCTGCTCTCTTTGACCTTTTCTGCAAATGGAGCTACTTTGGCTTCTGCGCCTACATTCCTTCATTGGTCCCACAGTGTGCATCCTACCACCCATCTCAAACACTTCATCTGCATCACCTATAACTTCTTCAGCTGTTCTGCCTTTACTGCCCAGGTTTCTGTACCAGTACTGGTTGCACCACTGTCTTGTACACCTTACTTTTCAGGTTTTTTAGCATTCTTCTGTCATACATTACCCCTGACACTCTGTGCCAGTTGGCTGCAGCCCCTCTCATTCTAGCTTTCAACTCCTCATTCAGACTTCTTTTCTCCTCAACCACCCTTCCCAGAAACTTAAAGCTGTTAACCTGTTCCATTACCTTCTCTTCTATATCAGCTCTCGGCTTTTTCTCATTTCCCCATTTGCTGCCATGACAACTTTCGTATCTGTACTCAGTTTCATCCCATGTGCTTTCAGTTTTGCATTCCATTCCCCTATCCTTTGCTGACATTCTTGCTCAGAATCTGCCTGCAATGCCACATTGTCTGCATAAGGCAACTTTGTTAATCTGTCTCCTACAACCTGTTTGCTAATGTAGTCCATCACTAGTATGAACAGCAACGGGCTCAGAGATGAACCCTAATGCACACCCACTCCCACTTGGAACCCCTCTTTAATACCAAATAGCTTTTGTACTTGAGTCATTGGGTCCTTGTGCATAGCTTGCACTAATTCTACCCATGTTTCTGGGACTTCAAACAGCAATGGACGGCCCAAATCAGTTTTCTTTGGGTCATGTCATATGCCTTCTCCAAGTCTAGGAATGCCTAGTTGGACTCTTTCCTCAGTTCTAGCTTCTCCTCAAACATCTGTCTCACTGCAAACATCGGGTTGGCTGTGCTGCATCCTGATCTGAATGGAAACACCTCATCGCTCATCTTACTTTCTACTTCTTTACGTATTCGTTTCTCAGTCATGCTCTGCAGAATTTTTACGCAGTGTGATAGGAGTCTGATACCTCTGTACTGCCCAGAGTTGTGAATGTCCCCTTTGTTTGTGAACGCTGGCACACGTATGCTTATTCTCCAGTCATCTGGGCTAAGTCTTTGTCTTCATACTGCTGTGAATGTCCTCAGGAGCAATTTCTACCCATTTCACCCAGCATCTTGATCATAGCTGCTGTGATGTCATCTGAGCCTGCTGCTTTGCCTGACTTCGGTTTCCTTAGCGCTATTCTAACATTTTCTATGGTGGGCTCTTCCGCTCCTTTCATTATAGGCTATGTCTGGGCAGTACAGCTTCTGTGGGGTTTTTCTTATCCAGAAGCTGCTCCTTCCATCCGTCCTTAATGTCATGTGGACTGGTCAACAGCTTGTTCCTCCTTCCATCCATCTTTAATGTCCTGTGGACTGGACAACAGGTTGTTCCTCCTTCCATCTGTCTTTAATGTCCTGTGGACTGGTCAACAGGTTGGTTCCTCCTTCCATCTGCGTTTGATGTCCTGTGGACTGGTGAGCAGGAAGCAGGTTGTTACTCCTTCCATCTCCCTTTGATGTCCTGTGGACTGGTGAGCAGGTTGGTGCTACTTCCATCTGCCTTTGATGTCCTGTGAACTGGTGAGCAGGTTGTTCCTTCTTCCATCTCCCTTTGATGACCTGTGGACTGATGAGCAGGTTGTTTCTCCTTCCATCTCCCTTTGATGCCCTGTGGACTGGTGAGCAGGTTGTTTCTCCTTCCATCTGACTTTGATGCCCTGTGGACTGGTGAGCAGGTTGTTACTCCTTCCATCTCCCTTTGATGCCCTGTGGACTGGTGAGCAGGTTGTTTCTCCTTCCATCTGCGTTTGATGTCCTGTGGGCTGTTGAGCAGGTTGTAGCTCCTTCCATCTGCCTTTGATGTTCTGTGGACTGGTGAGCAGGTTGTTTCTCCTTCCATCTGCCTTTGATGTCCTGTGGACTGGTGAGCAGGTTGTTTCTCCTTCCATCTCCCTTTGATGTGCTGTGGACTGATGAGCAGGTTGTTCCTCCTTCCATCTGTCTTTGATGTCCTGTGGACTGATGAGCAGGTTGTAGCTCCTTCCATCTCCCTTTGATGCCCTGTGGACTGGTGAGCAGGTTGTTTCTCCTTCCATCTCCCTTTGATGTGCTGTAGACTGGTGAGCAGGTTGTCACTCCTTCCATCTCCCTTTGATGCCCTATGGACTGGTGAGCAGGTTGCTACTCCTTCCATCTCCCTTTGATGTCCTGTGGACTGGTGAGCAGGTTGTTTCTCCTTCCATCTCCAGAAAGCGGTAAGCCTCCAGAGACCAAGAAGCTCCAAAAGTTAAAAATAAATCGACTCCTTCTTGTCTTAACGTGGATTTATTGAAAAAACACAGCCAACGTTTTCGCCACCGCCAAAGCAGTAGCTTCCTCAGAGATGCAGTATTAGCGACACTTGCTCCACAAGGGGAGCCCATCGCTAAACCCACTTTTTGGAGGTAAAATTTGTCATCGAAGATGAAATGTTTCTGATATACGGGGGGTCCTGCTTCCTTCAAACTGGATGAATTAGAACTTTTGTGGCAGATTAAGTTAAATTCATTTAACTACCCCGAATTAAATGAGTCATGTTCAATTTCTTGTATATTGAAGCTTAAAAACCTTTCAAGGTAATGTTGGGGTTCAGTTTTGTTTTGTTCAGTTTAATGTAAGTATTATACATATGCAAGTTTAGTTTTTAAATGTTATTCATAGTTATTTTCTGTATTGAAGCATTATAGTTTATAAGGTGTATTCCCTGTGTATGCTCTCTGTGGGTTTGCTTTGGACTTTATGGTATGTTTGTGACATTGTATATTGTTCAAAACAATATTATTTGTTACTAGCTCTTTGAAAATTACGTAAGCACATAGTTCCCACATTTTTTCCTGTTTAAATTGTCTGCAGCTGGTGTTGATCATTACTTCTGAAGAAGTTTGTTCATAGAACAAATGAAAAGCGCTTAAAGGAAAGGATTTTATTGTGTTTTATACGTTTGTGGATCCTTCACAGATTTATTAAATCTTCTGCCTCAGTGTGTGGTTGCCATTTGTCACTTTTTCGTTTTACGCAGTTTGTTGTGCCTTTGGTGCTCCATCCATCTCCCTTTGATGTCTTGTGCACTGGTGAGCAGGTTGTTGCTCCTTCCATCTGCCTTTGATGCCCTGTGGGCTGGTGAGCAGGTTGTTGCTCCTTCCATCTGCCATTGATGTCCTGTGGACTGGTGAGCAGGTTGTTGCTCCTTCCATCTGCCGTTGATGTCCTGTGGGCTGGTGAGCAGGTTGTTCCTCCTCCCATCTCCCTTTGATGTCCTGTGGATGGGTGAGCAGGTTGTTGCTCCTTCCATCTCCCTTTGATGCCCTGTGGACTGGTGAGCAGGTTGTTTCTCCTTACATCTCCCTTTGATGTCCTGTGGACTGGTGAGCAGGTTGTTGCTCCTTCCATCTGCCTTTGATAGCCTGTGGACTGGTGAGCAGGTTGTTCCTCCTTCCATCTGTGTTTGATGTCCTGTGGACTCGTGAGCAGGTTGTTTTTCCTTCCATCTACCTTTGATGTCCTGTGGACTGGTGAGCAGGTTGTTCCTCCTTCCATCTCCCTTTGATGTCCTGTGGGCTGATGAGCAGGTTGTTCCTCCTTCCACCTCCCTTTGATGTCCTGTGGACTGGTGAGCAGGTTGTTGCTCCTTCCATCTGCCTTTGATGTCCTGTGGACTGGTGAGCAGGTTGTTGCGCCTTCCATCTCCCTTTGATGTCCTGTGGGCTGATGAGCAGGTTGTTCCTCCTTCCACCTCCCTTTGATGTCCTGTGGACTGGTGAGCAGGTTGTTGCTCCTTCCATCTGCCTTTGATGCCCTGCGGACTGGTGAGCAGGTTGTTGCACCTTCCATCTGCCTTTGATGCCCTGTGGGCTGATGAGCAGGTTGTTCCTCCTTCCATCTCCCTTTGATGTCCTGTGGACTGATGAGCAAGTTGTTCCTCCTTCCATCTCCCTTTGATGTCCTGTGGACTGGTGAGCAGGTTGTTCCTCCTTCCATCTACCTTTGATGTCCTGTGGACTGGTGAGCAGGTTGTTGCTCCTTCCATCTCCCTTTGACACCCTGTGGACTGGTGAGCAGGTTGTTGCTCCTCCCATCTGCCTTTGATGTCCTGTGGACTGGTGAGCAGGTTGTTTCTCCTTCCATCTCCCTTTGATGCCCTGTGGACTGATGAGCAGGTTGTTGCTCCTCCCATCTGCCTTTGATGTCCTGTGGACTGGTGAGCAGGTTGTTCCTCCTTCCATCTACCTTTGATGCCCTGTGGACTGGTGAGCAGGTTGTTTCTCCTTACATCTCCCTTTGATGTCCTGTGGACTGGTGAGCAGGTTGTTCCTCCTTCCATCTGCCTTTGATAGCCTGTGGACTGGTGAGCAGGTTGTTGCTCCTTCCATCTGCGTTTGATGTCCTGTGGACTGGTGATCAGGTTGTTTCTCCTTCCATCTCCCTTTGATGCCCTGTGGGCTGGTGAGCAGGTTGTTCCTCCTTCCATCTCCCTTTGATGCCCTGCGGACTGGTGAGCAGGTTGTTCCTCCTTCCATCTGTGTTTGATGTCCTGTGGACTCGTGAGCAGGTTGTTTTTCCTTCCATCTACCTTTGATGTCCTGTGGACTGGTGAGCAGGTTGTTCCTCCTTCCATCTCCCTTTGATGTCCTGTGGGCTGATGAGCAGGTTGTTCCTCCTTCCACCTCCCTTTGATGTCCTGTGGACTGGTGAGCAGGTTGTTGCTCCTTCCATCTGCCTTTGATGTCCTGTGGACTGGTGAGCAGGTTGTTGCGCCTTCCATCTCCCTTTGATGTCCTGTGGGCTGATGAGCAGGTTGTTCCTCCTTCCACCTCCCTTTGATGTCCTGTGGACTGGTGAGCAGGTTGTTGCTCCTTCCATCTGCCTTTGATGCCCTGCGGACTGGTGAGCAGGTTGTTGCACCTTCCATCTGCCTTTGATGCCCTGTGGGCTGATGAGCAGGTTGTTCCTCCTTCCATCTACCTTTGATGTCCTGTGGACTGGTGAGCAGGTTGTTGCTAATTCCATCTCCCTTTGACACCCTGTGGACTGGTGAGCAGGTTGTTGCTCCTCCCATCTGCCTTTGATGTCCTGTGGACTGGTGAGCAGGTTGTTCCTCCTTCCATCTACCTTTGATGTCCTGTGGACTGGTGAGCAGGTTGTTGCTCCTTCCATCTCCCTTTGACACCCTGTGGACTGGTGAGCAGGTTGTTGCTCCTCCCATCTGCCTTTGATGTCCTGTGGACTGGTGAGCAGGTTGTTCCTCCTTCCATCTCCCTTTGATGTCCTGTGGACTGGTGAGCAGGTTGTTCCTCCTTCCATCTGTCTTTGATGTCCTGTGGACTGGTGAGCAGGTTGTAGCTCCTTCCATCTCCCTTTGATGTCCTGTGGACTGGTGATCAGGTTGTTCCTCCTTCCATCTCCCTTTGATGTCCTGTGGACTGGTGAGCAGGATGTTGCACCTTTCATCTGCCTTTGATGCCCTGTGGACTGATGAGCAGGTTGTTGCTCCTCCCATCTGCCTTTGATGTCCTGTGGACTGGTGAGCAGGTTGTTGTTCCTCCCATCTACCTTTGATGTCCTGTGGACTGATGAGCAGGTTGTTGCTCCTCCGTGAGCAGGTTGTTCCTCCTTCCATCTCCCTTTGATGTCCTGTGGACTGATGAGCAGGTTGTTGCACCTTCCATCTCCCTTTGATGTCCTGTGGACTGGTGAGCAGGATGTTGCACCTTTCATCTGCCTTTGATGTCCTGTGGACTGGTGAGCAGGTTGTTCCTCCTTCCACCTCCCTTTGATGTCCTGTGGACTGGTGAGCAGGTTGTTCCTCCTTCCATCTCCCTTTGATATCCTGTGGACTGATGAGCAGGTTGTTCCTCCTTCCATCTCCCTTTGATATCCTGTGGACTGATAAGCAGGTTGTTCCTCCTTCCATCTCCCTTTGATGTCCTGTGGACTGGTGAGCAGGTTGTTCCTCCTTCCATCTCCCTTTGATGTCCTGTGGACTGGTGAGCAGGTTGTTCCTCCTTCCATCTCCCTTTGATGTCCTGTGGACTGGTGAGCAGGTTGTTCCTCCTTCCATCTCCCTTTGATGTCCTGTGGACTGGTGAGCAGGATGTTGCACCTTTCATCTGCCTTTGATGCCCTGTGGACTGATGAGCAGGTTGTTGCTCCTCCCATCTGCCTTTGATGTCCTGTGGACTAGTGAGCAGGTTGTTGTTCCTCCCATCTACCTTTGATGTCCTGTGGACTGATGAGCAGGTTGTTGCTCCTCCGTGAGCAGGTTGTTCCTCCTTCCATCTCCCTTTGATGTCCTGTGGACTGGTGATCAGGTTGTTCCTCCTTCCATCTCCCTTTGATGTCCTGTGGACTGGTGAGCAGGATGTTGCACCTTTCATCTGCCTTTGATGCCCTGTGGACTGATGAGCAGGTTGTTGCTCCTCCCATCTGCCTTTGATGTCCTGTGGACTAGTGAGCAGGTTGTTGTTCCTCCCATCTACCTTTGATGTCCTGTGGACTGATGAGCAGGTTGTTGCTCCTCCGTGAGCAGGTTTATTTATTTATTATTTATTTATTTATTGCCGTTGGTTTACCAGGATAGTCCATTGGGCCATAAAGAAAATGGCTCAATGGAGTCCTGGGAGAAAAACTCTAGCAACGAAAAATTCACTGACTGAATAAAGTTACAATAACTCTGAACTGAAAATACTGAAAAATAACAGGAATTATTTACAACATTTTACAACATTTTATATTATTAATATAGATTATTATTATAAAATTAAAAAAACAAAACAAATGTAGAACTCTGCCAGTTAGAATAAGTCATATAACACAAAAGGAAGGAAGAAATGTACTAGAAATAAATGTGATATAATACTGATAGAGAAAAAAATGTCAAAGGTATAGAAGTAGAGGGTGAAATAAGTAGAGTTAGTTATGTGGGAGACTTTTTGAAGTTTGTGGTGTGGCTTGGATGAGTGGGAGGTGAGAGTTCCACGGGCAGAGGCTGAAGGAAAGAAGGTTTTTTTGCCTGGGGATGAGGGTCCTGTGTACTTGAGTCTGTTAGCATTGCAAAAGCAGAAGAGAGAGAGAGAGTAGGGGAGGGTTGAGAATGCTTTTATTGTAGAGTTGGAGTTGAGCAGGTTAGTTGACTGGGAAGTTCTTCTATATTTTAGCTTATGGAGGGAGATGCAGTGGTGGTGAGGATTTTGGCTGGTCAAAAATTTCACATTTTGTTGTAACAGGAGGTAGACAGGACTGAAGATTAGTTAGTAGTGGGGCACCATATAGAGGGATGGTATTAGGAAGGAGGTAGAAAGAGTGATTTGTAGTAATGAGAAGGTACCCATGTCGGGGGGGATGGCTTTGGAAGGAGTAAATAACATTAATTTGGTTTTGGTCATTTAAAGATGTTGAAGAAGAGAGAGACCCAGTATGGAGCCTTTGGGGAACTGTAGGGGGTACCAAGGAAAGAGGAGAAACAATTTTCAGTCACGGGCTTTTATTTACAACCTCAAGGAGGGGGAGAGAGGGCTGTCATGGTGCTATGATTGGGTCTGAAACCGTGCTGTGTGGGAGTTATAAGATGGTTGTCTAGCTAAGAGTTTAGAAATGGGGGACAGGATGGCTATGGGGATGAAATTAGTAATGTTATTATGATAATATAATATAAATTTCCATTTTTACATGGGGGAACTGTGTGTTCTTGTAGAGAGCGGTTAATTAAAATGCTAATGGGGGTAGCAAGGGGTTCAGCGCTATACTGATGTTGGTATAGATTTAATGAGAAGAGGGGCAGTCAGGGGTGGGGGAGTTTGGGTAGGTGGAGATGGGGAGGGTGAGAAGAGGAAGGAGGTTTTAATAGAAAAAAATAAAGAAAAGAAATTGAATTGGGTGGCTAAGTCATGATCTGGAGCATTTGGGTCTGGGGTGAAGTAATGAGAAGGTTGTTCCTCCTTCCATCTCCCTTTGATGTCCTGTGGACTGATGAGCAGGTTGTTCCTCCTTCCATTTCCCTTTGATGTCCTGTGAACTGGTGAGCATGTTGTTGCACCTTCCATCTGCCTTTGATGCCCTGTGGACTGATGAGCAGGTTGTTGCTCCTCCCATCTGTCTTTGATGTCCTGTGGACTGGTGAGCAGGTTGTTGCACCTTCCATCTGCCTTTGATGCCCTGTGGGCTGATGAGCAGGTTGTTGCTCCTTCCATCTCCCTTTGATGTCCTGTGGACTGGTGAGCAGGTTGTTGCTCCTCCCATCTGCCTTTGATGTCCTGTGGACTGGTGAGCAGGTTGTTGCTCCTTCCATGTCCCTTTGACATCCTGTGGACTGATGAGCAGGTTGGGTGCTCCTGCCATCTGCCTTTAATGTCCTGTGGACTGGTGAGCAGGTTGTTCCTCCTTCCATCTCCCTTTGACGTCCTGTGGACTAGTGAGCAGGTTGTTCCTCCTTCCATCTCCCTTTGATGCCCTGCGGACTGGTGAGCAGGTTGCTGCACCTTTCATCTGCCTTTGATGTCCTGTGGACTGATGAGCAGGTTGTTGCTCCTTCCATCTCCCTTTGATGTCCTGTGGACTGGTGAGCAGGTTGTTGCTCCTCCCATCTGCCTTTGATGTCCTGTGGACTGGTGAGCAGGTTGTTGCTCCTTCCATGTCCCTTTGACATCCTGTGGACTGATGAGCAGGTTGGTGCTCCTTCCATCTGCCTTTAATGTCCTGTGGACTGGTGAGCAGGTTGTTCCTCCTTCCATCTCCCTTTGACGTCCTGTGGACTGGTGAGCAGGTTGGTGCTCCTTCCATCTCCCTTTGATGCCCTGCAGACTGGTGAGCAGGTTGTTGCACCTTTCATCTGCCTTTGATGTCCTGTGGACTGGTGAGCAGGTTGGTGCTCCTTCCATCTCCCTTTGATGCCCTGCGGACTGGTGAGCAGGTTGTTGCTCCTTCCATCTGCCTTTGATGTCCTGTGGGCTGGTGAGCAGGTTGTTGCTCCTTCCATCTGCCTTTGATGTCCTGTGGACTGATGAGCAGGTTGGTGCTCCTTCCATCTCCCTTTGATGTCCTGTGGATTGGTGAGCAGGTTGGTGCTCCTTCCATCTCCCTTTGATGTCCTGTGGGCTGGTGAGCAGGTTTTTTCTCATTCCATCTCCCTTTGATGTCCTGTGGACTGGTGAGCAGGTTGTTGCACCTTCCATCTCCCTTTGATGTCCTGTGGACTGCTGAGCAGGCTGTTGCACCTTTCATCTACCTTTGATGCCCTGTGGACTGGTGAGCAGGTTGTTGCTCCTTCCATCTACCTTTGATGCCCTGTGGACTGGTGATCAGGTTGTTGCTCCTTCCATCTGCCTATGATGTCCTGTGGACTGGTGAGCAGGTTGTTACTCTGTCCATCTCCCTTTGATATCCTGTGGACTGGTGAGCAGGTTGTTGCTCCTTCCATCTCCCTTTGATGTCCTGCGGACTGGTGAGCAGGTTGTTGCTCCTTCCATCTGCCTATGATGTCCTGTGGACTGGTGAGCAGGTTGTTGCTCTTCCCATCTCCCTTTGATGTCCTGTGGACTGGTGAGCAGGTTGTTACTCCTTCCATCTCCCTTTGATGTCCTGCGGACTGGTGAGCAGGTTGTTGCTCCTTCCATCTCCCTTTGATGTCCTGCGGACTGGTGAGCAGGTTGTTGCTGGCATCCCTTATGAAGGGTGTCTGACTATCATCTTTATCTGTCTTTGACTTGCAAACTGATAGAGCTTCTTTGTGACATCTACTGAGTCTCTTTGCAATAGTTGGTAGAGTGTTTCTAATGCCTTGTTCTTTGCTACTGCAACTCTGGACTGTTTTTCTTTCTCCCACATTTTTCTGCACTCCTTCTTTCTTTTGATGTCATCTGGGAATTCTGCATTCCACCACCAGCTTTTCTTGTGTACCTTATTTCCAGGGACACACCGGACAATGAGGGCATGTACCTCCCTCCCACCATTAGCATGAGTCCCTGGCATAGGTCAGAGTAGATTGGGTCATCACCAGTAAATACCCATGCCCATTTTGGTTTCATTAATCAACACAACCAAATCAACGAGAGCCATATTGTACACCATCCAGTAGCTAGCCCTGCCATGGTGCACGGTCTGTGATCCGTGTTGTCCTATTTTGAGGATACTAAGTGCCACAGTAGATGCCCAAAATGGTTGCTCTATTTGACTCTTCCCCTATAGGGCACCATCTAAAGTCTGTGCTGCTGCCCACATCTCCACCTTGTATCTTGTACATGGCAGGTGAATATCTTAAACATTATGCCACCTGGTTAAATGAGGGAAGTAGACAGACTTTAAAAGACAAACTGAAAAAACATACTACAGTTATTACGTGTGCACAGGAAGTTTGCATGCACTGTGCACATATGCTCATGATGGCATGTTTATATTCAATCAGAAAGTAAAGCAAGACATGCTCAGTGTAGCTGATAACTTCATGCATTTATTTTAGGGTAAACTATGTGGAAAAATAAATAAATATATATGTTAGCTAGAACAACCCGTGTGTGCAGGGGATACCTTCAGACAAGCCATGTAACAGTTATTTTTAATCAAAACTGTAACGTTGTAACTGATGTCCAGGATGTCTGAATAATGGAACTGTTGCGTATGAATGAAACTGACCATAAATGATGTAACAATGCAGATGATGACCGTGATGTGTCTGTTTAATGGAGCTTTTCTTCTCAGGCTTCCTCTGAAAAAGGGCATTGCTCAGTCAGGCTTTCCCAGTAAACAAATGTCAATAAATAACTAATAAATAAATTGTCACTCCAAGGTCAAGGCACCTCACAGAAAGAGAAATAAGTGAAAGGCGATGTAACACCTGCCTCACAATAACAGGTAATGTAACACCTGTTTCACTGATGAATAGCTTAACACCTGCCTCTCAATAACAGGCTATGTAACATCTGTTTCAGGTTCCCTATTAGAAGACCAAAGACACATTCTTTCGAATGCATCTTGGTCGAACTCAAAAGCCTGAAACGGCAAAATACCGAAGCGGCTTTTAAGCAAATTCTTTCCCTGGGAAAGGATTCACTTGGCCGCTTCGTTACTTTGCCATTTTCAGCACTGTAGTGTGTTCTCGGAGTTGGTATATTTAAGTAGGGGGGTGTGGGGGACACAGCCCCCCACATCGAGGGGTGGGGGGTGAAGCCCCTCACTTAATGTAATGTTTAAAGTGTTTTTTTTTTGTTTGTTTTTTTTGTTGGAACAGAGATTTTTTTCCCTAGGAAAAAAAAAATCGCTGTTCTGACAGATCGAAATTGTAAGCTTTTGCTTACATAGGGTCGATTAATCACCGTTCTATTTTTTAAGCATTCGGTGATCTAATATAGACCCCTGTTTCATTCTCTCTCACAGCCTGCTAGCATGTGAATATTACAATCTCACTCCAAATGAAGCAAATGACATAACACAAACTGTGATGTTTGAGCAAATGTTAACTTGGACTTGGATGATCTGAGAAAGTGATTGTAAACTGGAGATTATCACATAGTTTCTCACCTGCTTCAGTTTTTTTTTCCTCTAGGTGCATTGACCTCCGACCACTTTTAAAACAGCAACAAGTGAGTTTTGGGATCTTGCTCCACTGTGAAGCAAGGTACATAAAGTGCAACTGTTCCATTGAGCTACGATGCCTGACCAACTGGAACTCAAGTTTAGATGATCTCAACAACGGGCTGTAAGCCTTATAGCAATGGTCAGTACCAGTGAGCAAGCGCCTAGGCCTAATACATCTCTGAGATAAGAATTAAAGCTGGCATTGAACTTGAAACATAAAGTTATATGCTTTGGTTGAGGGACTGACTTGTTTATTAGTAGGGGAGATGGAATACAACTAGTAAGTTATAATATCTTGCAGGCTGAAATGTGCTCAGCCATGTGAAACTGTAGTGGCAGAAGTAGCAAAAACTAACAGAATACTGGGGTGTATCATACACGGCTGTACTGAGGCCTTACCTACAATACTGTGCTCTCTTCACAGGCTGAATTTGGAGTTAAACAATAAACTGATTTAGACTGTCTGGGAAACAGTATGATGGAAAAATATTGAAAGAGAGTTCTGGTAGGAAGTCTCCACCTCATCACAGATAAAATGATGGCACAGAACTAAACAGAATGGAAGAGGACAGGATGGTTACTCAAGAGGGGTAGATTTAAGGCAAGAAAGAGCAGTGAGGACATTGAAGTGCACTGGTAGAAAAAGTGATGAACCACAGGTCTAAAAAGGGGTCAAAGGCACCTGTGGCAGACAGGTAAAAAAGGTGGGGGAGGAGCAGATGTACTTAACTAACTGCAACACGCAGACAAAACTTTCACAGGCCAAAGATGTTTTCCAGTCAGCGTCTGTCTGTGTTTGTAAATATATGGCAGTGAGGGGTGCTGAAAGACTGTAAATGCCTGTGTGCTCTGCCTTTCCTAAGGGTGTAGTTGTGTTGTTCACCTCTAATAACTCTGCAACAATCACCTGGTCAACATTCCCCTCAGAAAAGAAAAACAGTTCTTGTAGTGATTAAGCATTACCCTTTGACGTTACTGACTTTCTGAGATATCTTCTGAAACCAGTTCAGCACTGCAGATAAATAGGTTCATAGGTTCATAGGTTAGTACTAGGCTAACTGCTCTTGTGAGCCATTTTAAGCCTAGCCAGTTATCCCCTGTGAGATTCAAACCCTGTACCTTGTGTTTGTAAGGCAAACACGTTAACCGTTAGGCCACCCTCCCAACCCCTACATTATTATTTTGTTTCCCTCTTTTAAAACGGTGTAGTCATGTGACACCATACTAAACTTGAATAGAAATGTTTAAAGGACAAACAAGTTGTCACTACACTAAAGTAAATGCATTACTTATACTCATGTGGTTGCCATTTCTCACCTTACTAGAGAGTTCTGTGCCATGGTCGATCACTGAAGTGTTCCGCTGGTCATCTGCGAGTCCTCAGAAGGAACAGTTTACAGGAACTCTTCTTCTACCACTACTCAAACACTTTCTGCCCAATTTAGCTAATGGGACCACCTCCTAAACTTTCAAGTTTATTTACATGACTTTTTGTGTAGAACATACTTGAAATCTTTACAGAAATTCAACCAAGTCAGACATATCTACATCCTACATTAATGAGTAAATGAAGTGTTCCTAATACCCACTTTTGTATTAAGAAATTAAATTCATCCTGAAACCTTTCAAACCACTTCCTTTTTATGTGACTTTCTCAAGAATGTACCAACAATTTTCTGTAACCAGGGGGTAACAAGATATTCACTCCTGGCTTTTCTGGTGGAACAGAGAAGCAAAACTGGACTTGCAGCCCATAATGGTCCGCGTCCCAGGGGTCCTGCCCATGTGCACTACAGAATTGTACAGCAACTGGCAGACAGACTTGTTTGTCCTTTAAACATTTCTATTCAAGTTTAGAATGGTGTCACATGACTACACCGTTTTAAAAGAGGGAAACAGGCAATCAGAAATTATTCATCTGTACTTCAACACTAAATTAATAAATATAATTATTAAAAATGAAACACATTAGTTTCTGTTAACTAGGCTGTTCCCAACAGAATTAAAACCTATTCTCAGTAAGTACATGAAGTAATATTTATACAGATTAGGGGGATTTGGCCAGCACACAAGGGAAGATTATCCAAGTCTTTTTAACAAGTGCTATGAAATGAATATTTCCTCATAATCTACCAACAACTGAGAAAGATGGGATCTCAGTTTAATGCGTCATCCAAGAGATGACAGACCCCACAGGCTGCAGTACCCCAAGATTACTTAAAGAATCATAATTTTAGAAGTATCAGGCCTAGATCCTCAGGCTAATGAAGACCTGGAAATCATTCTGAGAGTACGTCAGACAGAGTCAAGAATTTAAGACTGTAGGAAACGGAAGTGTGCACACACAAGCACAGATAACAGGCATAAGGCACAATCACACATCTGGTGGGGCTGAAGTCACATTTAGCTGTATAGGAGGCAGTCCAAGAGAAAGTCAAGCAAGCATGAGACTGCAAGGAGTGGGGAAAGGGAAATCTTTCACATCACCATGAGAGCTGTCTGCAAAGAAAGGCGAACATAACACCTGTCAACTTGCAGTAAGTAGTTGCAGGCAAAAGGGATACGAGAGATAAAGTGACAAACAAGCAAGATGAAAGTTCCACATAAAGGTCTAGATGCAGTACTCCGAACACTGCACCTTGGTAGAAATACCTGTTCCACAGCACAGCTCTAAACAGAGCAGTGTATTCCAGGATGGCTGTCACAAAGTGCTATCTCACCGAGAGAGTGGAAGACCAGTGAGCACAGTGACAATCTGTGACTTCAGCAATAGTGTCCTCTTCTTTATTTGACAAGGTTACAAAAAACAGTATACCACAGCAGGATGACAGGGTGAGAGAGCAGAAAAGAAGCTAGTTTTAAGCAAGACCTTAAAATACTAGGAGTACAAAGGGAGACTTAATCCTCCCTCTCCTGAATGCATGTTTTCTAAGTTTTTGTATGAATGTCCCAGAATAGAGAGTTCACAATTCTTCAAAGATGTTGGTGGGAGTTTAATTTGCACCAAAGGTAGATGTTTTAGACCTTCATCTTGTGGTGATTTGTGTCAAGCAGTAGATGAAAGCATCAAAGTTGCCCCTACCTGGGAAACTGGTGGCTGTCCCCTTCTGCCAAGTACACAAGGACATAAGAAGCCAACAGAAGAAAGAAGGTTGTTTGAATGATCCAGGCTGTCATTGTCCACTTGTTTTAGTCCCCACCTCTAAACAGCCATTCGACGGGGATGCTGGAATATTCACATTGCAAAGGAATGCTGGCCAGCAACAACAACAGACAAAATACATTCAAACATTAACATCACCCTCAGATTCAATGAAAAAAAATAAAATGGAGAACACATTTATTAAGTGAAGTGAATAAGAGCCTAGCATCTGATGATAAATGATAAGAAAAAAGTAGGGAGTGTAATGCTACATTTACATGTAAGGGATGCTACATACAAAACTTCATTGAACTTCTAAGTTGGATGTATGTGAAAAAAGATATTGCTGCAAGACGAATAACACAAAAGAAGGTTAGTACAAAGCAGGGCCAGACAGGTCAGAACATACTTGTTTTTTAGAACTGCTGAAAATAAACTCAAGTGAGCACATCTTTACAAACACCACTGAACTTTTAACAGTGTGTGCATTTCTGCATCCAAGTTTCTTCGTATCATTTTTCCATATCTACCCAATTTAAACTTTTGCAAAAAAAATGTTTTCTGTTCCTCAACAGAGTGCCATAAGTGAGGCTTACCTGAAACTGTTCTCATGCTTTGAGCATCGTCTGTAGTTCTTGAGGTGGATTCTGGCACTAAGGTTAGCATTTTCGTTCACAGTTAATTTGCTTCACTTTACTGCCATCTACAGGGAGGCTACAGAAAACAGAAAAAATAATAAACATAAAAAAGGGCAGTTCAAGCAATACCTGTAGTAACCCAGGCACTTAAATTCTGTAAAAGGCAAATATTAATTTTTAAAAAATAGAGCTCTTGCAGACTTCAGGTTACAAATGCATAAATCAAAAGCTGTTTACTGAAAATATTTGTAAAAAAATCAGTGAAGTCAGAAAAATTAATGGTTCAAATCTTAGCCTAGTCATTTAAGAAACACTATGCCAGATGTCTCGAGCAGTATGAATACAAGGGGTAATACATTAAAAGAGAGGCTTAAATCCTAACCCAGTAACAAACTTCCTACATGATCTGAAGTTTCACAGAGAGTAATAAAAGGAGCAAAAATAACGGTAGACAAATGGACTTTGGGTTCAGATCTCCACTGACACTAGCAAAATGCCTAATTAAAAGGAGTGAATTAATTTGCCTATTAAATAAATAAATAAACAAACCTGACTAGGTTATCTGTAAGATTACTACTTCTGACAATTACAAATGCACCTCCTGCACTGTGACTTGGATTTGATCCCAACAGTAGGCCAGCTTGCTGATTTGGGTGTGGGTTGGAGACGTGTGTGTGTCTAGAAGCCAAGCTATTATTTTGAAAGGAGCTTCAGACTGGATTCATGTGTGCATAGAAGTAGGCACCAGGACAAAACTGACGTGTGGGAGGATGCAGCAGTGGGGTAATGGAACTAGGGCATCACTTATGTTTTAATATAATACATGCCATGCAATGGAGGAGTGAAGTCAAAAAAAAAAAACCTAAACCTCCAGTGAGACAGTGGTTACAGTTCCCTGCCCCACTAAAACAAGAAGGAAACAGGTAAGTAGTTCTAACAACATGTGATAATTCTGCATTGTAAACCCTGGAAGGAAAGAACAAAACCATTTTGTTGCTCAGCCTTGTACGTGATCTTACCACAGTGCTGCTGAAAGTGAAGCAGTCTCAGAGAACAAACATCATTACTGGGCTCCTCCCATAATTAAAGTTATAGTTCGCTATACTGCACCCTTTGCTTTTTCAAACTAAAACAGCTTTACACATTTGTTTAACCAGACTGCATGCATGCTTGCTTTTATTGTCATAATTTTAGTCTGACAACAATGCAGTGCATCACTGCAGTCAACATACTATATCTGTATATAGCAATAATATCTGAAATAATAAATGTGCCCCTTTTACAGATTCCAGGCAAAATGTTCTGCTGATAACACTTTTCTTAAACAAAACGTAAGTTTAACTGTAGCAGAAGTATTCAAATGTTGGATATCAGTTTCTGATGAAATACATCTGTTTAGTTTCTGAGGATATCTCACTAGTTCTTATGGAACTACTCTCTGGGGCAGTTATGTATTTCAGTTTTAATATTTTTATTTGTTTATTAACCAGTAAATGATTAGTATGTTTTAGACCCCTTCCAATCATGACCCAAGCCACAAATACCAGGGTAAATGCAAAATGTACTGACAGTTTAAAATAGTCAGTCATCGAGTGTGTTTTAGGAGGGAAGCTCTGTAACCAGAGAAAACCTATGCAAAGCCAAGAAATACATACAAGCAGTGAAGGGAGAAGTCACAAATGAACTTCAAAACACAGTGCTGTGAAGCAGAGATCTTAAACACTGGCCCACTATCATGCTGTACACACAGGATGCTAATATAGGATGCAGTCTCTGAAAGATAAGTAAGAAACATTTCAATGGTGTTTGAGTATCTTGACTGATTTTCCATGATATTGCATCCAGTCCTTCATTTGTCACCATGGTATCTATTAGTGCTGTGACTATCTATGGATTAAACATAAACTGCATTACCAGTTTTCTTGTTTTCTCCGAAGCAGGACAACATCTTCTACTGTGATGACAGCTGATGGTGCCTTTTGTCCTTCAAGCAGCATGGCAATTCATTTTCATGTTGTTACATCAGCCAGTGTGTCACAGTGAGCAGTCATAGGAGATAGCTGAAAGGTAGTTTGTTCTGCTTCTGGTTCTAGTCTTATAAACTGAACTTAAAAGTAGTGGCAGAAACATGACTATAACACATCACAAACTCAAAAATCATATATCCAGTATACAATATACCAAGGTAATACCAAAAACATAAGGGTGCTGATGGAGTAGGTACTGTGCACTGCAACAATATAGCATGCACTCCAATGCTTGGCTTATATGCACTCCAGCTAGAGATGCAACCCATGAGCAGCTGGTACCATCCACAGAGTTTACTTACCATTAAGGGAATATTAGCAGGTTCCAAGAAAAGTCGCTGAAGGAAGATCTAAATAACATATACATTTTCTTACTCTTGAAACACAAACAACTTCAGTCACAATTTTAATCAAGCAATGAAATACCACTTGACCCTAGTTTGCGCTGTGAAATATTTCAGTTCAACCTTTTTTATCCATCCTGAATTGAACTGTTCCATGTTATTATCATCACAGCAGAAGAGTAAACAGCTTCCACAGATCTCAGTGGGAAAAATAAGATAATGTCTGTGGAGAATATATAATGAAACTGGAGCTCCAGCATCAGTGGCATGGTCAAAGAGACTAGAAACAAAGTCAAGCTGGAGGCTTTGTGAACAAAAGGTAAAACCACGTATCACAATAAAGCCTGACAATGCAAATCAGTTCTGGAAGGGTATAAACACAATTGTATCTCCTAACAAATCAACTAAACCAAATACCTGTTCCCAATCTATTTATATGAAGTAAGAAATCAGTTCACCCTGCATTTTATATGTTCATCGGTTCATACTAGGCTATCTGCCCTAGGGCATTTATAAGCCTAGCCAGAGTGTGTATGGCTTTCGCCACCCATTTTAAATTAATTTTGCTATGCCCTTTTTCGAGGTTAGTATACTGTGCCTCTGTCTAACAGTGACACAGAAGTGATACCCGGGGTAAACCTATGATCTCCCATCCACTCATCAAGATTCCTCTTGAAGAGAGTCAACTCTGCCTAACCTGGACTGGGATTTTATTCCAGAGTGAAGGGAGCCTCTGGGTTATGAATCTGTCCCTCCAGCATGTCCTATTTATTTCAGTGCTGAGGTTCAAGTCTCTCGAGTGCGTAGCTCGATGGGATTTGGATGTTCTGAGGTGCAGCATGTCCATTAATTCCGGGTTGGACATGGCTTTATACGTCAGGCACAGATCGCCTCTGAGCAGGCGGTAAGCCACTGAGTAGAGCTGGAGTTTCTTTAACCGGGCAGCATATGGCATCTGTTTGAGCCCTTTGATCCTCTTGGTGAGGTACTTTTGGGGTCTTTCCAGTTGCTGCAGGTGTCTGGTAAGGTACATCCCAAAAGGAGCATTGTACTCAATTATGGGCCTGATGAGGGATGAGTAAAGAGGCACGATGACCTCCCCTGATCTAGATGTGAATCCCTTCATGATTAGGTGGGCTATATAAAATGTTTTTCTAACCACTTTGGCCACGTGGTTGTCAAATGAGAGATTGCTATCAATTTGAGTTCCCAGGTCCCTAATTACTTCTTCTGTACTTAATGGATTACCACCTATGTGGTAATTTGTGGGCCCTTTGTTTTTGCCAAAGGGGATGACTATACACTTTTTGGCATTTAGCTTGAGGCCATGGCTCTGGCACCAGTTGTTTGTTTCTATGAGGCCCTTTTGGAGGATGCTTATTTTGGCTGGAGAGTCGATTATGGCGCCCAGTTTGCAGTCATCTGCGAACTTGGTCAGCCACAGTCCTTCCGTGTTGGCCTGTACCGCCGAGAAATATATACCGAACAAGAGAGGTCCCAGGACTGAGCCTTGAGGGACGCCACTTGTAACTGGTTTGGAGTCTGACATGGCTCCAGCAATTCTAACCATGTGGGTTCTGTCCTTGAGCCAGTTTGCAACCCATCTAGTGACATAGGGGTTTATATTTAAGCTGGTGAGCTTATCTATAATGCCCGAGTGGAGTATTGTATCGAAGCTTTTAAGCAGGTCCAGGTAGGCTGTGTGGACCACCTTCCCCTCGTCAATGGCCTTGGTGACTGTTTCAAAGAAATTGACCAGGTTTAAGAGGCAGGATCTGCCCTTAACAAAGCTGAACTGGGTAGGATCCCGTGTCTGTAGGTCCCCAATATCTTTATTTATGAGGTCCATGATGATCCTTTCCATAGCTTTGTAGACCAAGCTAGTCAGGCTTATGGGGAGATAGTTTCCAGGATCCGTTGAGGCACCACCTTTGTGGAGAGGGACCACTGTTGCTGTATGCCACTCTTTGGGTACATATCCTGTAGTAAGGCTGAGACTGAACAGTAGTTTTATGTTTGGGTTTAGCTCTTCTTGGAGTTCATGTAGGATGCAGCCCGGGACACCGTCTGGTCCCATTGATGCTGTGTTTTTTGCTTTGAAGAGGGCGGCTCTTACCTGAGCATCTGAGATGTTAGGGGGGCAGCACTCTGCTGGGATAGATATTTGCCCTTTTGGTGAGGGGGGGCAGAAGTTTGCACTGAACCTATCAACTAGGATGTTGGCAATGTCTGTGGGTTCGGTGTATTTTTTGTCATTTTGGACTAATTCTGAGCATATCTGGGAATTCCCACCCAGGTTCCTAACATAACTAAAGAAAGCCTTGTGATTATCCTTAGTGTCCTGTGCAATTTTTCTCTCGAAGCTGGCCTTAGACAATTTTATGAGTGCCCGTAGTTTTTTGCTAATACTGATCAAAGATGCCTTCCCTTTTTGGGATTTTGCTCTATCATGTAGTAGCTTCCTCCTTCTATTGTATAGTTTGTTTATGGCTGGGGTCCACCAGACAGGAAGTCTGCCTTTGGAGGATTGGATCTTGGTTTTATTTGGGATTGCATGATCCATGCATTCCTGAAGGTGTTCATAGAATGCGTTTATAAAGGATTCTGCTGTCTGGGCCATATTTTCCACAGGCCCGGGGGCTTTGAAGGATCCCACCTCGGTTTTGAGGAGTGTGAAATTTGCTTTAGAGAAGTTTTTCACTGTGGTTTTCAGGGCAGGGGGTGGGGTCGGGATGTGAATATCTAGTGAGATTAGTTTATGGTCTGATCTTACCAGTGAGGGATACACTTCTGGTCTGGAGCATAGTGTCCCCATGTCGGTGATGATCAGGTCCAGTATGTTTTCCCCTCTTGTGGGAGTGGTAACAAGTTGTTCCATAGCATTTGAGTTTATAAATTCTAGGAATCTTTGGGCTAGGGTGTTGGACTAGAGTAATGCTCCCAGTCTATGTTTGGGTAGATGAAGTCGCCCAATATAATGGTGTTTGGAGAGACCTTAATATTTTCCAGTGTTCTCAGGAAGGCCGAGTGGGGTTCCTGGGTTTGGGAGGATGGTCTGTAGCAGGCTATAAACTGGAAGGCAGTTTTACCCACTGTTAGTTGCACATGGATAGTCTCTGATGCTTCGTGCTGTGCCACCAACCTGGAGGTGTGGGTATCTTTGACAAATATTGATACTCCCCCTCCTTTTGTGGTTTGGTCCAAGTTTTGTGGCCGAAAAGCATGGTATGAGGTATAACCTGGCAGTGCTGGGGTACTCTCGGGAGCCTTGAACCAGGTTTCTGTTACTGCACAGATATCAATGTTCTCCATGCTAAGGAGAGTTTCGAGTGCGTGCATCTTGAGGTTTAGACTTCTGGCGTTGAGTAGCATTACTCTTAGTTTCTTATCCCTTGTGATACCTATGGAGGTGGGTTTGTCTTTTGAGCCTTGCCTAAAAAAGGCACTATGGGGGTAGCAAGAGCCTTTGCCAATATCCGAAAGCCCAGGGGTGACAGGTGCAAGCCGTCCCTAGCGAAGCATCATGGCTTGTCGAGCATGTCATCCCAGGCTAACAGGCATTTGATCCCCTTTGAATGATACCAATACTTAAGCCAATTGTTGAAATTGATCATCTTGTCTTCATATTGTGGCATCATTCTTGGTGAGGGTAAGATGCTACTCAAGGTCAGGGTCATACCGGCCTGGGCTACATGCTCAGAGAGCTCCTCTATGTCTCTTTTCATGTAGTCCAGGGAGGTACGTCTCAGGTCATTCTCACCAGCATGGACAATGACTGAGTCATATTTGTACTTGCCTTGGAGTGACCTGAGTGCTTGTGTTATGTGGCGGATCCTAGCGCCCGACAGGCAGCTCACCATGACCTTCTCCTTGTTCAGCCTGGTGAGTGGGACGTCAGTGTGCCTGACGATAGAGTCACCTATTACAAGTGTATCAGGTGTGTTGTTTAGCCTTAAGGGCTGTGACTGTTCGGCGCACTGGCTTTGTGAGCTATGTGTTGCACGTGTTTTGTTTTGGGGTAGCGGTTGCTTGGGTGTCTACTTTGGAGGTCTCTACTGCTTAGTCAGATTTTTGTTTAGAGCCTCCAAGTATGTTTTTGTGTGTTTATGTGCTTGGTTTGCTGTCGTGGTAGATCTATGTGAAATTGGAATTGTAGTGAGTGTGGTTTCCTTCTCCTCCTGACTGGTTATGCCAGTACTGAGTTGAGAGAGCTTAACCTCCAGTTTGGCTATATGGTTGCATCTCTCACATGTGTTGGAATTTGTTGGGAGGAGGAGAGGGTTGTCTGTGTACATGAGGCAGTTGTAACATTGCCTCAAGATTCCCAGATACCATTACACAAAAATCAGCAGGTATACCCTCTATATCTACACATAAATCAGATGTAAATGATTCTGCTAAAATTAAGTCCGTATCCCATGGTACAATCTGGATGTCACTGATATCTCAAAAACTGCTATGCCTGCAGCAGCTTTTTTATAATGGTTTTATGACACAATTATAAAAGAAAAGTTCAAATTCTACATGAACTCGGAAAAATGAATTTAAAGTAGCATTCTGACTTGTCTTCAATTGAGCAACCCCCCCCCCCATACACCTAATGCAGAGCTGTTGCCTCATATCCCCTTAATCAATATATTCCAGTCCAAGTTTGCTGCACCATAGGGAAATAGAGATTTCCTTAGATTCAATGAACACTAGTTAAGTTTATTTTATTTATTTATTTAACATTTGTTGACCAGGAAAGTCTGACTAGGACAGAGCCTATTTTCAAGCAGACGTCAGGGGAGAAACACTCCAGACACATGTCTTTGGATTGTAGGAGGAAACCGGAGTACCTAGAAGAAGAAATGCACACAAATGCAGGGAGGACATGCAGACTCTGTACAGAAGGCACCCCAGCCGAGAATTGAACTGGAGAACCTCTTGCTGTGAGGTGACAATGTTAACCGCTGCACCACTGCACCGCCCATACTTCCTGCTTTTCATACTTTCTGGGGTCCGCGCTATCACCATTACATAAACTTAAATAGGTTTCCATTGGCTACCAATAAATATCACAGCAACCCTTCTCATTAATAGCATCTTACAGAAAACATTAAATCTACAACCACGTTCAGCTCTATACACTAAACTTACTGTTCAGACAGCCTCTTAGTCCCTTAGGGATGCCTGCAATGAAGCCATCACATTGATGAGACAACCTCTCCCCCCTTTGGTATGATGATAAGAGAAAAAGCCTTCTCCAAAATCAGACAGCTGATTATTTCTGTAATTAGGAAACCAGTAAAGGGTTTTAAACCTAACTGAAAGAGCTTCTATTGAAAAAAAAATGAATGCATCTGCTTTTGGGAGAATGCTACACTGACAGAGTCTAGGCACTCACTCATTATCAGTACACAAAATCTTGGCTGCAAACATTATTTCATTTGGGGATATTGTCATGTCTCCTTACTGAAATATCAAAATCCAAAACACTGAGTGACAAAATATTAAAATAAATAAATAAATAAAAAGGCCAAAAGTAAAGAAAAAGAGGAAATATTGAGCAAATATGTTTTTTGCAAGGGGGGGAAGACCCCCCCCCCGTCTGACTGATGTTGGGGGGGGGCAACCCTCCCATACCCCAAACTTATATATACCAACTCTGAGACTGCCATACCTCAGAGAAAAGAGAATATTCCAAGAAATGTCAGTCTCAGACTTATTATATGTACATCTGAATATTCTGCCATATGGTCTCCATGTTCCAGCTACTGAAATTTGAATTGATTACTTACTGTATTGTGACTAGTTTGCTGTTTGTAATACTATATAAATACGTATCTGCATTTATTACATACTTTGGCTTCATCACCGTTCTTATAAATGCTTTTTTGCAAGGGGGGGAAGACCCCCCGTCTGACTGATGTTGGGGGGGGGCAACCCTCCCATACCTCAAACTTATATATACCAACTCTGAGACTGCCATACCTCAGAGAAAAGAGAATATTCCAAGAAATGTCAGTCTCAGACTTATTATATGTACATCTGAATATTCTGCCATATGGTCTCCATGTTCCAGGTACTGAAATTTGAATTGATTACTTACTGTATTGTGACTAGTTTGCTGTTTGTAATACTATATAAATACGTATCTGCATTTATTACATACTTTGGCTTCATCACTGTTCTTATAAATGCTCTGTATAACTATTGTTACTATAGATGTTGCCTACAAATACGTCAGATGTAATTACTGTACCTGTAAGCATTTGAAGTCACCGATGTGATGTAACTTTGAATGCTTCTTGCAACTGTCAAAGCTTCTTAGCAGCTCAGATTCTGGCTGGAAAGTTCAAAAGACCAGTTCACCTACCTGGTTAACAATTCCAAATAAATACACAAATAAATATGCAGTCTGTGTATCATTCCACCTTTGACTATTTCAACTGGCTGATGGATTGTTGTGAAAACAAGCTATTATTTTTCTGCTACACAAGGTTCATAAATTATCTAACTGCATGCTTCTCTATACTAGTTAGTATTTACGCCTCTCTATACTAGTTAGTATTTACGCTTCTCTATACTAGTTAGTATTTACACTTTTCTATACTAGTTAGTATTTACATTTCTCTATACTAGTTAGTATTTACGCTTCTCTATACTAGTTAGTATTTATGCTTTTCTATACTAGTTAGTATTTACGCTTCTCTATACTAGTTAGTATTTACGGAAAATGTATTCATTCTCAACTCTTGCAATATCTGTGTGACAATAATCTTATCTCCAGAACACAACTTTTCTTTATCCCTGACCACGGCACTGAATCTGCTCAACCTGCGGCTGCTGGGTGTACCTGTATAATAATAATCTTATCTTCAGTACTCATCTTGGCTTTATCCCTGACCCCTGCACTAAATCTGCTCTACTACTGAATAAATGAGTACTAGGCTCTGCCTAGGTGATGCTAGCAATCCTTAGTCCTTAATTTAGGGAATGCTTTTGACAACACCAGCTCTCACATCCTTTTCCAAAAGCTGCAGGACTACAGAGTGTCATCTGACACTATCAGGTGATTTTTTTTTCCGCCTATCTGGAAGGTAGGACTTGATCTGCTGGATGGAATGAGTCTATCTTCCCTACCTTTCACTGTACCCTTTAGGTGTACCTTAGTGATGTGTTTGGCACTTTTCATTTTACTGTTTAAATCAATGAGTTTGAGCTCTATGGTGATATGGATTTGGTGTGATGTGCAGATAATTCAGGTTTGTTCTGCTCATGTGACCAATATGTTACAGCATGGCTTAGAAGCAATACAGACTGGACTATGGGGTTTTGTCTCTGCCTTGAGGTTGACAAAACTATGACCACATTCTTTTCAGTAAAATACTGTGCTCATGTAAAGGTCTTCTCAAAATAAATGCCAACAGTAATTAATGTCTAACTGCTTAATTCTCAACACTGCAGGGTTTTAACAGTGATAAATGCAACAGCAAGGTATCTCTTAACTTTTTTTTTGTAATTTCACACCCACTGGTGTCATAAAGCTATTCAAGTTCAGAACGTACAACTCTTTAATTCTTGGTTGTCGTGCAAAGCTACATTCTTTCCCTTCCTTGGGCCTGAAATGCTAGTGACCCTTTTGTAGCCTAAAGGTAAATAAACCTGATAACCATCGAGAGAAATTCCCTAAGTAGCTGAAAGTTGCATTTCAGAAAATATAACATTCTAGCTGAATCAGGGAATGAAGACAGAACCTGTGATTCGTATCATTTTTTTAAAGCTATGATATCTCAATTACTTCTTTATGCTTTGGTAAGAAATGTTCACAGATTATGTAATGCGTACGTACGAACTACATGAGGAAGAGTAACTGCAAATAGGTCACCAGCGTTTTTACTGCGTACCCCCCAAGCCTGACTTTATTTCATAGAGAATGGGACTGCAATTTGACAAAACAGAGTAGGGCATTGCAATCTCATCAGTTCCATCCTCGTACAGCATTATGGTAAAAATAGCCCCCCCCAAAAAAAAAAACAAGATCACCTCTGTATATATTGTATATATGCCCAATGTGAACATTCGCTATAACAAAAAAATTAAAATGAGTAATATTTATCACACTGCTGGTAGGTTTGTACTGCATAGAATTTCACAGCGAGATTAAAAAAAATATATATATATATATCTATCTATATATATATATATATATATATATATATATATATATATATGGGTTCACTAAGAAATTTCGAAATCCCAGAATGTCGAGGTTTCAGAATATCAAGTTCAGAATCTCGAGATCTTGGAATCTCGAAATTATGAACTCCCCCCAAAATACCACCCAACACACTAAAACATTTGTATGCAGGGGGGCAAGTCCCCTTCACCCCCACATCCCCCGCAACTTAAATATACCAACTCCGAGATCGGACTACAGCAAGGACAAGGGAAATCTCCCAGTCAACGCTGTATGCCAATCTCCGTTCAGGATTTCAAAGTTTTGAAACTTCGAACATATGATCTTCGATCATATGATATATATATAGGTCTACTTCAGATGATCGAAGTTTCAGAACATTGAACATTATATAAATGAACAAAGTACAAAGGAGCAAAACAATGAAGGGGTATAAAATACCAAGTCCCATCAACCAAGTCACTCGAAAAATCAATGTATTCCAACACACTCGAATGGTAAAAAACGAAGGAAATTTAATTGCAATGCAGGTTAGCGCTTTCGCTGGTTAGCTTCTTCAGACCTTATTACAAATAAAATAACTGTAATCAGGACTTTAAATATACAAAAAGGCGCGAAATTTAAGATTCTATTTAAAGGTACATCATTCCATTCATTAATACAACTCATAAGCAATAAAAGTCAAAATCATCATGATTAAAACAGATATATCACGCCATTTAAAAGCATATACCTATATATATATATATATATATATATATATATATATGTAAGTGTATTGTAATAAAACATCAATTTACTTAACGATACTATATACACTTAAAAAAATCATCATAATGTATTTTATTTTTATATGTTTATATATATGTGCATCCAAGGTATAAACTCTTAGTTTGAAAAGTCACCAAAGCAATCAATCAAACTTGTACCCAATTATTTGTTTATTGTATCTCAACCTCCTCAATTTCAAGAACCTCTAAGACCACTCTTGAAATTGAGGAGGTTGAGATACAATAAACAAATAACTGGGTACAAGTTTGATTGATTGCTTTGGTGACTTTTCAAACTAAGAGTTTATACCTTGGATGCACATATATATAAACATATAAAAATAAAATACATTATGATGATTTTTTAAGTGTATATAGTATCGTTAAGTAAATTGATATTTTATTACAATACACATATATATATATAT
>NC_056741.1:39995531-40085531 GCF_019279795.1 Protopterus annectens
ACTTTGTTGAAGCACCTTTTGATTTAATTACAACAATCAGTCTTCTTGGGTACACACCTGTCATCAATTAAAGAGACTCCGATTAACCCCAAATAAAGTTCAGGTGACCTAGTAGGGTTTTCCTGACATTTACTCAGTTGCCTGCTACAGTAAAAGCCATGGTTCACAGACAGCTTACAAAGCATCAAAGGGATCTCATTGCTGAAAGGTATCAGTCAGGAGAAGGGTACAAAAAAATTTCCACAGCATTGAATATACCATGGAACACAGTGAAGACAGTCATCAAAAAGTAGAGACAATATGGGACAACAGTGATACTGCAAAGAACTGGATGTCCCTCCAAAATTGATGAAAAGACAAGACAAAAACTGGTCAGGGAGGGTGCCAAGAGACCTACAGTAACACTGAAGGAGCTGCAGGAATTTCTGGCAAGTACTGGTTGTGTACAATATGTGACAACAATCTCCCATATTCTCTGTATGTCTGGACTATGGTGTAGGGTTGCAAGATGGAAGACTTTTCTTACACAGAAAAACATCCAGGCCCAGCTAAAATTTGGAAAACAGTACATCAAGTCTCCCAAAAGTATGTGGGAAAATGTGTTATGGTCTGATGAGACCAAGGTTGAACTTTTTGGCCACAATTCCAAAAGGTACATTTGGCGCAAAAATAACACTTTGCATCACCAAAAAAAAAAAACACCCCCATGGCGAAGCATGGTGGTGGCAGTATCATGCTTTGGGGTTGCTTTTCTTCAGCTGGAACTGGAGCTGTAGTCAAGGTGGAGGGAATCATGAACAGTTCCAAATACCAATCACTTTTGTCCCAAAACCTTCAGGCATCTGTTAGAAAGCTGAAGATGTAGAGGAATTTCACCTTTCAACACGACAATGACCACAAGCATACAGCCAAATCAACAAAAGAATGGCTTCACCAAAAGAAAATTAAAGCTTTGGAATGGACCAGCCAGATCCCAGACCTAAATCCAATTGAAAATCTGTGGGGTGATCTAAAAAGGGCTGTGCACAAGAGATGCCCTCGAAATCTGACAGCGCTTTTGCAAGGAAGAGTGGGCAAATATTGCCAACTCAAGATGTTCCATGTTGATAGACTCCTACCCAAGAAGACTGAATGCTGTAATTAAATCAAAAGGTGCTTCAACAAACCTTTACTTTAAGGGTGTGCACACACAACAAAGTATTAGTTTAAGGGTGTGCACACTTATGCAGCCAGTGTATTGTAAATTTTTTATTTTTTATATTTTTTCACTAGCTTGTTTTTCAATTGAATTGTACAAGTTATAGGTCACATTAAAGGTGGGAAAGTTTTGAAATGATTTATTGTGGTCTCATTTTTTTTATCACAAAAACCTGGCATTTTAACAGGGGTGTGTAAACTTTTTATATCCACTGTAAGTGGACTGTTTGGCTATAATTTAGAAACACATGTTTTTTACACCCACTGTCAATAGCCACTAAGGTGTTTGCAAAATAACCCAGCTAACACCCAAACCAAAGAGTAAAGAAAAGCCTAGCCAAGCTAGGGTTTTCACTGTGCAGTACCTTAAACCTCCTGTAGTAGAGGCCCGTAGGATATATGTAAATGACTTCTTAAAGACATCAAGTGTTTCAGCTATATGGCTTTTGAATGTCCATGACTTTTTACTTTTCCTATTTAAGTCTTTGTGGATGCACTCAGTCCAATAAATCCAAACCTGATTAGCACTGGACATGCATGTTTTGGCCTTCTTATGATCGCATCAGCACATGTTAAATGGACTGTTTGGCTATACTTTAGAAACACAGGGTTTTTACACCCAGCTGACGTCCACAACCATTAAGGTGTCCACAAAATATCTCAACTAACATACAAACCAAAAAACAAAAAGGTCAGGGGTCATTTGCATATAGCCCATGGGCCTCTACTAGGAGGTTTAAGACATCACATGGTGAAAACTCTAGCTTGGCTAGGTTTTTCTTATAGTACACACACACACACACACACACACACACACATATACTGTGTGTGTGTATATATATATATATATATATATATATATATATATATATATATATATATAAAAGGTAAAAAAGACAACATTATAAGGCGTACAGTGTAAAACTGTCTGCTTAGGAAACACATGATTATATTACTAATTTCATTTTCTGTAACTATTTGTCTTGATTAATGTTTTAAAACTGCCCCATTTTTTATAAGAACCATGAGCTGTTTAACATTCAATAAATTAATATCAACTCAGGTTTTTGTGGTACCTTAGTTTACCTTCTAATGTGAAAGATGGCACTTCAGAAGTGACATCTCTCAGATTTGTTATACATATACACGTGTATATATATATATATATATATATATATATATATATATATATCTATACACACACTCACACATATATATATATATATATATATATACACACACACACAAATACATATATATGTATACACAAATACATATAAATATATATATATATATATATATATATATATATATATATATGTATGTATATTCCCTTTATTCACCTTCTTTCTCATATCAATATTCCCTACTAATGTCTCCTATCTTAAAGTATGTCGCTGTCTGTCTCTCTCTCTCTCTCTGCTGACCTCTTCTCACATGGACCTCGTTATCTTTCTTGCACTTGAAATGTCATTTTCCCTTTCCATAGCTCTCTGTGCACATTCCTGTCTTCTTTTCCATGTACGTTACATGCTACTGAGCTGGTTTTCCTTTCTTATTTCCCATTTCCCACTGTGTCCTTCTCTTTCTGATCAGTCACTCAGATTAACTATGAATATCCAGATACTCTTCATAAGCAAATTCTTAAGGGCTGGGTTGTTATGCCTGTATCTATTACATGAAGCTATATATATTTTTATTTTATATTACTTTATTTTATTTGCAAAATAAATTACCCAGCGGGTAAATGAAAAAAAACGCTTAAATAAAATAGAAATGTAATAAAAAACACACAAGCAGTATAATGAAGCACGGCGCCAATGACCATAGACTCAAAAACTTCTTATGCAAACGTTCAAATAAAATAGCACATAAATGGCTTACAACCAGCACGACTTCAGTAACTATATCAAACAGCATTTATTACGTATTATTATTGATATAGTTACTGAAGTCGTGCTGGTTTTAAGCCATTTATGTGCTGCTATTTTATTTGAACGTTTGCATAAGAAGTTTTTGAGTCTATGGTCATTAGAACCGTGCTTCATTATACAGCTTGTGTGTTTTTTATTACTTTATTTTATTTGTTAACTGAGTTAAAGCACCAATCCAAATGGACAACTTTCAGAACTACCCCAGGAGTACATACTCAAGAAATACAAACAAATTGTAATACAAAGGAAGTACATGAACACTGATGGTCCTTGGAACCAGTTTTGTGTATTTCTGGATATGTATGAACATTTGATCTTATGAGATTTTCCATCTATATTGTCAGTAACAACACTCTTAACTAGTTGACCAGTGTTATGTCATGAAATTTGCATTTATTTTTGCATTTTGGAAATTTAATGTTAAATCGAATGTTCATGGGTAGCTACTCAGCCTGTGGTCAGGGAGACCACCGAGAAGCTTAGCTTAGCTTAGCTTAGCTTAGTTTTCCAACTGCCCTACAAAACAGTCTGGTTAAGTGACTTTCTCCAAGTCACATATTTGACAAATGGCAGCTGAGGGAATCAAACTTTGTACTATATGAAGCAGCTTGTTAACAGCTTATAGTCTAAATCCTGTGTAATAACTGCTAAATGTATTTATATGTTTCATCTGAGTTTTTCATGAGATCTTATATTACACTGTTAACATGCTGGTTCCTATATCCAAAGGGCACAGGGTTTATAATTCCTTCCACTTTTACTTGCAAGTGACTTAACCAGATGGTGCTTCTTGGTTGACACTGAAAAGGGACACTTGTTACAGTGGGGTTTACCCAGTCGAAAATGCATAAAATAAGAAAAAAAGTCCATCCTATTATGTGTTGCTGTAATGTTGACAAATTGTACTTGACTTTGTCTTTCTGAGAGCTTCCAATGTAAATGGGCTCTACTTAGTTGGAGTTTCCCAATTATCAGAAGCAAATTAATTAATTAATTAATTAATTAATTAATTAATTAATTAATTAATTAACTAATCATTTCATTCATTTACTTACTAAGCCAATCAGTGAAGGATGAAACACAGAAAGTTGAAATTACTATCTTGAAATACTGAGAATAATGAAACACAAAATGATGAAGCAAACTAAACCGTAGCAGTAAAATCTCAGAGTGTACAACACAGAGAGAGGGTGAATATAAGACTTCCCCCTTACCCAAGGTTGTTCGGCCTCAGACTTATAATATAATAGTAACTGGGGTATGAGGTGTGCAGGGAGTTTCTTGCACTACTGCAGAAACATTAAGCTCAAATTTCTGACTTGATGGGTTAACTGCAACACACATAGCTCATAGTAATATGTAGTTTTATTATTAAATGACACCTCACCTCAGTACTGGAAATTTTATGGATCAATAGACAGATGAATAGATGGATGAAAAAGGAGATAAATGTATGCTAGTAGTCAATGATCAATTTTGCACCATAAGGTTTGCTTGTTTTTTCAGTGGTATTGATTGCATTAGCATTACTGAGTTTGGCATTTTCAGAATACTTCATTAAAGCTATTGCTTCAGGGTAGTCAGCTTCCGGTTTGGTTAGTTTCATTTTATTGTATTTTTCGGAGCTGTACAATTCATCTGAGCTCTGATTTGACATCTAATGTCTCAATGTAGTCAAGCTATCTGATTATTTGGATTGGTCTGACAGAACAGTGTTCTGCAGGAGATGGGCTTGGAAAGCATTGTCACTAGGTGGACAATTAGTCAAGGGATGCCAACCTTATCGACATTGTAACAACAGTAAATATGTCCATAAAACAGAGCAGTTTTCATCCTCCAACACCTCTAAGGTTTTTGAGATAAAGCTGTTAGGTAATTGTAATATGGATTGAGTGATATACTTAGCTATGTGAACTGTTCAGCCTTTTGTATTGGACAGACTTCTCACCCTTTAAAATTTAGGATTACAGAACGTCTAAGTGATACCAGATGTAAAGGAACATCTAATGCCTTATATAAACATACTTTAAAACATAACATGGCTAGGTTCTATTTCACAATTATTGATAAAATTAGTTTTAAGAGGAATAATAAATGAGGGTGGCATAGAGTGTTGGATCAAAAAGAGAAAAGTTGGATTATCAGGGTAGGAGGGTTGTTTTCTTTGGGGTTGAATGTTTGTAATTGACCAATGGGAAGAGAGGAAGTATTTAAAGCTTGATGTTATGGTTATTTTTTACAGTGATGAAGGCTTATACAGCAAAAACCAGTATGTGAATATGCACTAAATTGGTTCCATTAAGATAGAGTGCTGGCCTGTTTTGTTTCTTTTTTCTGATATAATTTCACTTTTACATAACTAAAACATGTTTTAATATTAAGAAGACTAGGCTGCAAGTCTAGTGGCAGTAGAAAGGCAGCCTAGTTTGTCTGAGTTGGGATACACACAGGTAAGCTTAAAGTGACAATTTCCTGTTGTAGTTATTTTTTATTTGCTTCTGATACCTTTTCACTTTTGGCTAACTAAAGTGTACTTTTACATTAAGAAGACTGAACCTGCAATTCTAGTGGCAGTAGAAAGGTAGCACATTCTGTATGAGTTGGTAAACACACAGGGAGGATTAATGTAAGAATTACGTGTTGTAGCTAGTTATTTGATTTGCTTCTGATACCTTTTTACTTTTGGCTAGCTAAAACTGTGTTTTTCCACTAAGAAATTTGGGACTGCAATGCTAGTGGCAGTAGGAAAGGTAGCCTAATTTGTCCAGGCTGGGAAGACTTAAAGAGTGATTGTTTAATCAACCAAAGGGCTTTTAGTTTGTTTACTCATTTTTCTTTAACTGTAAAAATGTGGTGTGTTACTCAACTTTTGGTGCAGTTCCACAGAACTCAAACACTTGGCATCCACCTCTGTGTTCTGAGAGCATTTGGCTTGCATCTGGTAAAACCCCAGCTAAGGTAAGTACTTTAAATTGAAGTACTGCAGTTTTCTAAACTATTTCTGAAGACTGTTACTGTATGTTCATATTATTTTATTGCATGTTCTGCATTTCATCATTGTAAAATGTGTTTGTTTTTCCTTGGTCTAGCTGCTGCTAGTATGCTTTGAAATCTTATTAAAATGTGCATTCTTCATTGCGGCCTTGTCTGCTTTAGAAACACTTTGTAATTACATGTTGTAGCTAGTTTGATTTGTTTCTGGTATCTTTTCACTTTTGGCTAATTAAAGCACATTTTTTACATTAAGAAGACTGGGACTGTAACTCTAGTGTCAGTAGAAAGGTAGTCTGGTCTGTATGAATTAGGAAACACCCAGAGAGCTTTAAAGTGAGATCATGTCATTGGCCAGAGGGCTTTTCGGTTCGTTTGGTCACTTTTCTTTGAGTCTATAAATTCCACTGCTTGTCACACAGTGGCATTTAGCAGTGCCTTGTATAGGCACAGGAAGCTTAGAAACCTTTCCTGTAACTTTAACCAGTACTCAGCTGCACAAAGAGTAACTTGGTTGAGTTCCAAGGAGCGCTGTCTCACAACTTCAGTCGTATATAGCCTGATTTTAGTTTCTATCCTAATAGTACCCAAGTTCCTGCTGTATCACCCCTTTGTAATTCACCTAAAAATCATTTGACACCATAGATGGGCACTTTCCTAATTTCTCTATTGGCAGCTTGGTAGATAAGGGCATCCTAAGTCAATGTAGGAATTGTCTCATGTTCACTGACAACCAGAAATAGATACAGAATCTGAGAGATGGAGTTACACAGTCATTAGAGTTAAGACTCTCACACAAAAGCACTCAAAATAACAATCAGGTTGACAGTAATGTAAGCATTATACCCATCACACACAGTAGTGGCACAATATTCTGAGGCAATCTTCCTAAATCCCAAAGACCTCCTAGACATTTGCCCTACAAAAAGAAGCCTCGTCAACCCCCAAAAACACTCCACCAGAGCAACACCAAACACTACATACTTCCACATCCTTTGGAGCCTTAACTACAAAGCCCATAAGACAAATCAACACACTACCCAATATTTTAATCATAGGAGACTACATTGTGAGACAAAAAGATGTCCTGCTCACCAAGCTGAAAAAGAAGAAATCATGGTTAGTTGCCTGTCAGGGCCCAAGATCAGTCAAATCACCCATGCACTCAAGTTATTAAACCACAAGTACCTATACAACTCAGTCACAGTTCATATGGGTGTAAATGACCACTAGCATAAACAGCATTCTACTTTCATCAAGGATGTTGCCACAATATGAACAAAAGATTACTGATTTTAATAATTGACTTAGTTTCTGGAGTCATTCCAAGGGAGTACAATATTTATCAGTATGGGAGGATATGGACAGCACACCACATTGCTTTGCCAAGGATGGTCTGCACCCATCCCTCTAGGCTTTCAGATACTGGCTAAAATATTGTCCTCCACCATGGTGACTTTTTTTTAGGCAATGCCAAACTGACAAACCTTCCAACATAGCAAAACCAACCCAAGGGAATCTAAAGGTGTTACTACTCAATACCAGGAGCCTAATCAAGAAACTCAACTCCCTTCAGACTCTCCTCACCCTGGAAAATGTGGACATCTGTGCAGTTACTGACAAATGGTTTAAAGCCACGGATAGCACCTCAGCAGTGCTGGGCTACAATGCCTTCCACACATTCAAGCCAGCTACTGCTGGGACCAAAGGTGAAGGTGTGACAAGCTATGTCAACAACAAACTCACTTCAAGACTAGTCAAACAGGATATTGCTCTTGAGCTTCTCCATGTCTATATTCCCACAGCCAAAGTTCCATATCATATCCTTGCAAGCTATAGGTTACCCTCTGTGATCCAAGAAACCCATAACTAGTACTTGGGATTATTGGTGGCCCTCATCATGCAACCCAATACTATATTCAAGGATGACTTCAACTACTCTGCTATTAACTGGGACTCTTACATGACCATAAACTTCATAGGCCTAGAGATTTCTGGACTTTGTAAACACAAACACCTTGGGCCACATATAGTAGTTCCTATGTCCACAAGGGGTGCAAACATATTTGAGCTGGTACTCACAAATATGGGAGAACACTGTACCCACCTTGTGTAGTTCCTCTCTGCTAAGGTCAGAGCACAAAGCTGTCTCCTTCATATTAAAAATCAGTTCTGTGACCCTGGCTAACTGTGTAACATCTAATAACTATTCTAAGGCACATTTACTTCTACCCTTTCTACTAAGCAAGCCCTCACACACCCTAATAACACAGCTACCTATGCAGAATTGTTCAGACAAACTCTGTTCAGTCATGTCAATAAATACATAGAAACAGCTGTGCTTACCATAAATAAGCCCAGAACTAACTCTAAAAACAAATAAACTCTAAAAACAAATAAACTCTAAAAACAAATCTCCCTGGTGGAATCCAAATATAAACAAGTTGTACAACAAAAATCAGAGCCACGTTTAGGATGTGCTATGCCCAGCATGATAAAAAAACTCTCTCATCAATCTAAACAAACAAGAGGGCAAATTAAGTCTACTAAAGCCAAATTTGAGGTAAATATAACACCCCAAGTAAAGGGCAACCACAAGGCTTTCTTTAGCTATGTTCAACACCTCAAAAACAGCACACAGCAGTGTGCAGATCTGATTCTAAATGGAGCCACCTACATAGAGTGAAGAAGATATAGCAAATCTACTGGCTGACAAGTTCAGCCCCCCCCCCCCCCAGCTGCCTCCCAGGAAATACCATCTAACAAATCCCTCCAATTGTCATTATGGAGCAGGTCCTAGAAGTGCTCTTTATGTCCAAAACTACTGAGCCCCTATAACACCCCAAAATGCTTCCTTAATAGCGTAAAACATGACTTATTGTTATAACTGGAGTCACTGTTTAACCACAGCATCCTGACAAGCTTTGTGCCATGCAAATGAAGAACTGCCAACTGTAATCACTCTGCACAAGGATGGGCCATCAACAGACCCATAATTCTCACTATTCTCATATGCAAATCCATTTTAAGAATTATCACAGAAATGATTAATAAGGCCATAGAAAACCTTCAAACACTGGATCCAACCAAACCCGGTTTCATCAAGGGCAGATTATGCCTATTGAACAAGGTGGACTTCTTTGAGAAGGTCACCATGGCAATACACAAGGGCAAAATGATCCATACTTCCTATTTGAGCTGGTTAAGGCATTTGGTACAATACTTGACTCAAGCATTTTAAACAAACTCATGGATATAGGCATAAACCCATATGTTACACTCTAGATATCCAGATGGTTCTTGGATAGTACCCAGAGAGTTAGGCAAGGAAAGACCAGCTCTACAAAAAGGGCAGTGACCAGTAGAGTCCCTCAGGGATGTTTTGGAAGTCAAGGCCAATGTCAAGGGCTTCTGTCTATCCAAGTTTCTAGATGACTGCAAATGAGTTGAAGTCATAGAATCCCCCCAGACACTAACATCCTACAGGAAGGACTAACACAAATAAATGACTGGTGCCAAAGTCATGGTTTAAAACTCAGTACTAAGAAATGTATAACAGTACCCTATAGACAGACAGCCACCCTAGGAAATTACCTCACTGACAGCACACCATAAGAGTAGAACCAGTAGTCAGGGATTTGGGTATACATGTAGATGGTAACCAGGCTTTTGACTAATATGTGTCTAAGATAATATGGAAATCATTCTATGTTACTCAACTTATAAGCAAGGTATGATATCTAGGCCAAAGGAAGCCATGGTTCCACTGTATTTGGCCTTCATCAGGCCCAAAAGACCCTTTTGTATGTAACTGACCAGGCACAACTAACAACTAGAACGTCCACAGTGGTTCCTCACAAAAGGAATACAGAATGTAAACAGCATGCCCTATACAGATTGCCTGAAAGCCCTGTCTCCATACTCTGTTTCATACAGACTGTTAAGAGGTGATCTATGCCTGGCATACAAGGCATCCTTGGAACCCACTCTGATGGACTTTATGCATGTCTGCAAATCAAAGAGTAGCTGAATTATTCTAAGGATTTAAACTTTGCTTGTGACACTTTGGAGGGACAGGTATGAGTCCAGAGAATTCCCCTTCTCTAGAACAGGCTATTTTGAAGCAGAGCTTTTCCCTAACCCTGTTCAGGAGAAACCTGGAACATTGGATGGGAAATCGAAAATACATCCATGGTCTTTCACATATGTCTCTAATGGACAGATCACCCTGTAAATCTTCTCCTAGTTTACATGTACCCCTTAAAATAGCCTCTAAGGCACATAAACTTACGGGATGTAATTGAGATGCTTGACTAGACTTATAAAGACCCCAGGGGTCATTAGTCTAGTATACACCTATGAAACTATGAACCTTTCCTCCTCAGCACTGGCTTGAGACCAGTATGACAGCTTTGTATTTAACTGTATTTGTTATATGTTGTTGTACACACCTGTAACTACTGTAACCTCCATTATAAACTGCTGCCTGTCCAACTAGTTTGCAATCAGGTACTTATGTTATTGTTATTTTATACCATTGTTTTGCCTCATTCCATCCTACTGCATCAAGGTGAAATCATCTAAAGGAAACATACTGCATCCTCTAATAATTGGTTTTCTCATCTAAATCTCCCTGCAGTTACTATATATCTTAATTTCTTTAATAAAGTACATGGTTTAAGTAATAAATAGTACTTTATTAAGTGTGTATTCTCAATAACAAATAGTCTATTTAACTTTAGTTCAGTCCCTTTTGACATTCTGTAGCCTAGCATGTATATATTATTTTGCCTGGTCGTCCTTACCTTGTTGACTATGTGTTTGTGCAGATACTGTTTGGATCCTACTTTGTTGTACTCTGCTCTGCTTTCCTCCTCTATCCTATCCCTATTCCTTCCCATCCCTACATTTCCTTTATAGCTACTTTGCTCCACCTCCTTCTTCTGCCATCCAATACAAATCTTTCCCACATGTTCATTATTTACTCCATACAGCACATCCCATTACATCACTTCCCTTAAACTGAGTTCCCTCCCCAAGATGCACTCTCACTGCAATTACCTTATACTGTCAGTCTTTGTTCCCTCCCATTATAGGTTCATAGGTTGGTACTAGGCTGTTGGCCCTAGGGCCTATACAAGCCTAGCCATAACAATTCCCTGGCTATTTCTTCACACACTATTTACTTCCCTGGACCCCTGTCTAGCAGGGCGACTGACATGATCCCTGGGGTGAATTTCCTTTCTCCCATCCAATCACCAAGGTTCCTTTTGAAGAGGGCCAAAGAGGCGCTCTGCTTGACATGTATGGGCAGTCTATTCCAGAGTCTGGGGAGTCTCTGGGTCAGGAACCTATCCCTCCAGTATGTTTTATTTATTGTGATGACAAGATTTAGATTCCTGGAGCGTGTGGCTCTGAGGGATTGAGATTTCTTTAAGTGTAGCATGTCCAACAGCTCTGGGTTTGACATGGCCTTGTATGTTAAGCAGAGATCGCCTCAGAGTAGATGATATGCGACAGAGTATAGCTGGAGTTTTTTTAGATGGTCAGCATAGGGCATCTGCTTTAGGCCTGTGATTCTTTTAGTGAGGTATTTCTGCGGCCTTTTCAGTTGTTGCAGATGTACATAGAGGTACATACCAAATGGGGCATTGTATTCTATAATGGGTCTAATGAGGGATGAGTATAGTGGGACAATGACCTCCTTTTTTCTGGATGAAAAGCCCTTAGTGGTGAGGTGTGCCACATAGAAGGATTTCCTGGCTGTTGTGGTGATGTGGTTATCGAAGGTGAGACTACTGTCCACCTGTGAGTCTCTTATCATACTTTTGGTGTTTAGTGTACTGCCACCTATGTGATATGCACTTACAAACTTTGTTCAGTATGAACTGCAATAAACTATTACTACTTAACTGCTGTTTCTTAATTCTGCCCACCTTAATCACTGTAGCATTAAACAAATTAGCAGCTTATATAAACAAAAACAAATACACTTTTAGGTATTAACAAATGAATCACCTTCACATTTACATGTCACTATACTTTCTTAATGCAAAACATGACTTTGTGCTGTGCCATAACTTGCTGTATACAGAAAATCACATTATAAAGACATATGACATCTTAGACATCTCATTAAAATGCTTCTTCTACTATTCATCTGTTCAGGCAATCTTGAAACCAATTTAGGACCATTAGATCTTAGACAGCCTAAGTATGATGACTCTCAACACTCTTCAAGATATAAAAAAGTCTGACAAATTGCTGCTTCACAGGTAAACGCCCCTGCTCAGATGCTTGTGTTGGATCATCTTCTTGATAGGTTAATTATTTAATTGTCTCAGTGTGCTTTTAATATATAATTAGTTTGTGTTAGGTTTGTTTCATGGATCTGAAGAAGCTGATACGGTGAAAGCGCTATCCGTTTGTTCTTGTCTGCAATAAAATACGTGGATCTTACATCTTGGATTGTTATCTTCTGTTATTTTCTCACTCTCACTCCTGCTCAGTACTTTGTTGTTTTACAAACTCTTCAAGATATGGCAAATGTCTAAAAATCATTCATACTAATAGTAAAAACCATAATTTGCAAGCCTGGATAAACACTGCAACCTGACATTCTCACCATATCAGAAACATGGTTCAAACTGCAAACAGAGTAACGAACCTGAAACTCCAGCCTGTGAAGTATTTTGCAAGGATAGGCAAGGTAAGACATCCAATGCTGTACCTGTCTTAGCTCACTAAACCCTAAAGTCAAAGCTGCACTCAACCCAACCTCCCTCTGTCCCTGAAAGAGAAGTATTACTAATAGCTATAACTATTCAAAACTCTAAAAAAACTCCACATTGGTTACATCTATCTAAAACCCAAGGAAGCCAATAAACTCCTAACAGAAACAGTACTGTTGTTCCACAAGAACTGTCCTGGTGAATATATGCTACTTCAAATAAGCTAACGAATGAAAATATTATCTCTGAAATCTCCTCCTCCTCAGGATACACTGTCTCTCAAGCATGAAGTATATTGGAACTACAAACCTTCTAGAATGAAAACTTATTAATCTGTCTAGTAACTGTAAACAATGTGGGACTTGACTCTTCCTACAAAAAAAACAAGCATTAACATGGACTTCCTCAGAACCCTCTTATCTAACTACATCAGTGACAACTTAACTATATTCACAGTCTAGGATCATAAACCACTTCTATTAATCTCTATAACCCTTTCTATTCATAGTATCAAAGCATTCTTAAATATGCCATAGGATAAGAAATTAAACACATGCATTGGAAATACTTAGATCCATGCCAAAACATCAACACCAATCTCCTGACAATAAAATACCTTTCTTTTCAACCTGATTGACAAATGTGCTCCTATGTCCAGCATCCAGATACACAACAGCTCAGTCCCATAGACTGACTCAACTTGACAAAGCTGAGAAAGTTTATAAGCAACCAACAATATACAATCTGACATTGAGTACACAGATACACATAACCACTGCCAGCAATTAATTAAAAAAGCCAAACATGACAATGTCAAATAATCACTAAATTCAAACTTTAATAACTAATCTGGCTTTTGACTGCCATCAGCAAAGAACTTGGTAAAAAATCTGCCACTGAAGCTTTGTTAACTCAGCAACACCACAGGATACTGTTCATAAAATTACAGACTGCTTTAACTCTATAAAACTAAAATATGAAACTCAACAAGACAATTCTTTAACTATGTCTTCACTATCAACTAATATAGCAAATTCAAAACTGGATCACAGTATGGGGGCTCTGCTCAATGCCAGAAGTCTCATAAACAAACTGACCAACTTTCAGGGTGTTGTGCATTTGGAACCTATCCAAATTTGTGTAATTACTGAAACTTGGTAAAAAGTATAGAAAGCACTCCCTTTATACCTTGGTGTTGTGCCTACTGTGCTTTCAGGCCTAATGCCAATTGTCATGGCATTTCAGTATTTGTTAGGGGCCATATCACCAGCAGACATATTCTCAGAGATCCACAAACTGAATTAATTGAAATCCAAATCTCACCAACAGAAACAATTATCAACATAGCCTATTATAGGGCACCCTCTATGTCACCTGAAAATCATGTAAGGTTCCTAAATGCACTCAATGAAGTCTCCATGAACAAGAACACCATTATTTTGGAAGACTTTAAGTACTCCCTCAATAAACTGGTGTACTTATAAATCCAATGAAGGATATGCTCAGAAATTCATAGTTTAATAAAAAAACTCACTGGACGAGGTGGTTAACAAACCCACGAGAGGACATAATATCCTTGACCTGAGCTTTACAAATGTAGCTTTTTCATGTACTATTCCTCTGGTATCTCTTTTCTCACTTAATGGCTTTCACCTTCAAAATGTCTATAAATCCTGAAAACAATATCTCAGAATTGAAGGATTTAAAATGTGATAACCTCATCAAAGTCTATGATGAAGTCTCAAAAGTTACTTCTAACACCATCAATCCCAAAGCTGCCACAGCAAGTAGCTTCAGAAAGGAATTCTCTGCTTCCTTAGATAATTGAATAGAACTGGCAATCCCAATCAAATGTAAACACAAAGGGAAATTCAAAAACAAACCACCCTGGTGGATCACCAACATAAATGAACTTTACAATAAATGAAAAAAGCTCCTTAAAATATATAGCAGATCAAAAACACTACATATCAAGGACAGTATTAAAACTATTACTATATCAACTTGTAAACTTTGAAATATAACTAAATGTTTTAGTTAAGTTTGTAGGAGAGAGGAAATAGCAGTGTTAAAAAATCTATTATTGCCAATATATATATGGTTCCACTTCATATCGTCGAATTATCATTTCATCGAATTGCAAAACATCGAGACCAAATCGTCGAAAACTCATAACATCGAATCTCAAATAATTGAAAATTATAAAGCAACTAGAAATAACATCCCATACACTGTTTACTACGTTTATGCAGGGGGCAAGCCCTGCACTTTCATTACCCTCGCATTAAATATACCAACTCCAAGGTCGCACTACAGTGGGGGAAAAAGGTAATTTCCTAACCCCACTGTAGTGCGACCTTGGAGTTGGTATATTTAATTTACGGGGGATGTGGGGGGCAGAGCCCCCCTGCATAAATGTAGTAAACAGTGTCTGGGATGTTATTTCTAGTTGCTTTATAGTTTTCAATGATTTGAGATTTGATGTTATGAGTTTATGACGATTTGAGTTTTCGAAGATTTGGTCTCGATGTTTTGCAATTCGATTAAATGATAATTCGACGATATGAAGTGGAACCATATATATATATATATATATATATATATATATATATATATATATATATATATAAATAACTTATTTCATATAAAACTTTTTTCTCTTTTTTCTTATTATTCTCAATCGTTATATTATATAAAATTCATTTTTCCATTTTATTCCCTTTACATTAAATTTTTACTGCAGACTTCTTTTAGTATGGAACATAAACATTTCTTTTTTACCTTTTGAGTGCTGGGAGATTATTTATTTATTTATTTATTTATTTATTTTTTGACCGGGAAAGTCCGATTAGGACAGAGCCTATTTTCAGCAAAGGCCCTGGAAGAAACACTGTAGACACATGTCTTTGGAATATGGGAGGAAACTAGAGCACCCAGAGGAAACCCATATGAGGCCAGGGAGGACATGCAGACTCCACACAGAAGGCATCCCAGCTGAGAATTGAACTGGAGAACCTCTTGCTGTGAGGTGACAATGTTAACTGCTGCACCACTGCACTGCCTGAGTTAGTCTTGAGAATTGTTTTTCCTCAGCTGAAGACTAGAATTCATATGTTTTCCATAGACAGGTTTTTATAGTATGGAAAATGTTTTATTTTTACTATTATTATTTTTTTTTTCTTTTGCCTGGGACCCCCTTTTATCTAAATATATTAAAATACAAGATCTTATGTAACCTTAACAACACATTTTTTTCTAAATTATGAAATTAAATTATTATCACTAAATGTTAATGTTCTAAATAATGCTAAAAAGAGGGCAAATTTACTAAAATATTTAGAATTAAATAAACCACACATTGTATTCCTTCAAGAGACATATTTTTCCTAAGAAACTGATAATCAGTTCTGGAATTTCAATAAATATACAACCTTAATTAATTCTTCCTTTAAATCTAAAAAAAAGAGTAGCAGCTATACTATGGAAAAGAGATTCAAGTGCCTCAAATTTTATTTAAGCATGAAGAAAAAGAGGGTTTATTCACTTTATTATAAAACATTGTGACATGATTTGGACTTTAGTCAAATTATATTGGTTCTCAGGAATGGGAATTAAATTAGCCAAAAACATCTTAATTTTACAATAAATAATTATAAAGGTAAGTTCATATTAGGAGGTGATTTTAATTGTCTTCTAGATGATTCTGAATCCAGTTCAGAGAGTAAATTCAAATGACTCCCTATTGCAAATACTTTGAAAGAATGGAAATATACTTTTAATATTTAGGGACACATTTAATTTCAAGGAATAAAACTCCCTAGATTTCACCCATTATTCTTTTAATTATGGTACTCAAATGAGAACTGATAAAATACTGATTTCTCAAAATATTACATCTAAACTAAACAATTTCAGTATAATCTCTTGTGCCTTTTTCAGATCACAATGCACTAATACTAAAAATAGAAATGATTTTTAAATTTCTGACTTTTATTAATAGAATTCCATCATATATTACTAAAATGAAGGAGTGCAAAACATGGTTATTATAAGACATATTTTTGTATTATTTAATGATACTCCCAATACTAACTTAATAATGGTATGGGATTCATTGAAAGCATATATTTATGGTAAGATAATCTCTTTTTATGAGCATGAATTAAAACAATAGAATAAAGAATTGTTAGATATCCAATTATAATGAAAAGGAAGTATAAAAAAGATGAAAACAATTTTGTAATAAATAAAGATGAGATAAAAATTCCAAATAATAAATTTAACAAATTATTATCCCATAAAACTGAATTGGCTGTATAAAAAACTTAAGACACCATCTTATTCAAGATCTCCTAGACATATAAAAATATTAAAAAAAATAAATTCCAAACAAATAATATTATTAAAGAATTATAAAAATAGAAGTTAAAGTCAGATGTGGGAGATATATTAGAAATTTTACAAATCATTATTCACTTTTAAATCAAAAAGAAACAAATAGAGGAAACAAATTCATAGCTAATATTGATCAATCTTTACTTTAAAAAAAACTCTTTATCACAAAAAATAAATCTATTAAAATGTATTTCTTTACAAGAAATCGATCAAAAAATAAAAATTATTAAATCTAATAAATCCCCTGGAAATAATGGAATAATACCAGAATTATATAAATTATTTCCTCAAAAATTAATAAATTTATACAAAAGAACAAGAATGTGGTGTAGATAATTGGTTCAACCAACAACTGAACAAAAGTAAACCAAAAACAAAAGAGGATGAACCATGCCTGCTGTGGTTTGGTTCATCCTCTTTTGTTTTTGGTTTAATAAATGTATACAATTTTTTGCAAAAGTACAAAATCCAGCTCAATTGCCACCCTCAATGAATTACTCCCTAATTACTCCAATGTTAAAAGAAATTAAAGACCTTCAAAAATGTTCTTCATATAAACTTATATCGTTACTCAATGTAGATTATAAAACATTTGTGTCTATTTTAGCTGATAGAATGAAATTGATTTGACCAGATATAATTAATTTAGACCAATCTGGGTTTATTCACCAAAGACAAACTTCTGATAACATTAAAAGATTGCTTACTGTGATAAATGTGATGAAGAATAGAAAAACTGAATCTTTATCAATTTAGATATAGAAAAAGCATTTGATTCTTTGGAATGTGAATATTTATTCAAAGTATTATATCTGTTTGGTTTCCCTTCACACTTCATTGAGATGTTAACAGCCATTTATAATATTAATAAAGCATTTGTAAAATTAGGTCCATACACTTCAAATGTTATTAATTTAACAAAAGGAACTGAAGGAGGATGTCCTCTCTCCCCTTTTTATTTGATTTAGCTATTGAGATACTTGTAATTCTTATTAATTCAAATACAAAAATTCAAAGTTTAGAAATTAATAAGAAATATAGTTCCAAAATAATGTTATTTGCTGCTGACGTCCTTTTAACTATTAAATATACTTCTGAAACACTAGAAGAACTTGAGAAAATTGTAAGTAATTTCAAAAAAATGTCTAGCTTGCACTTTAAGAGTTCAAAATCTATTTACATCCTTATAAATAGGAAAAATTCAATAAATACTGATATTCAGTTTTAAGGTAAAGAATCTACTAATTTATTAAATCTATGAATTGATATTTTCAATAATACAGAAGAAACAATAAATTACAACTATGAAAACATAAAAATCTCATTAACTAGTTTAATTAATTTCTGGAATAAAATTTACATTTCATTTGAAAACTGATTACAAATTATCAAAATAAGTTTACTTCCAAAGTTATTATATGTACCTCAGACACTTTTAATAACTCCTAATAAGAAACAATCAAAGTGACTGCAATGACTGCAAAATCAATCAAAATGATGCAGATAACTGCAAACTGGGAGCCATAATTGACTGTCCGGCTGACATGGACATCCTCCAAAAAGGCCTTACTGAGACGGACACCTAGTGTCAAAGTCATGGCCTCAAGCTAAATGCCATAAAATGCATAGTCATCCCATTTGGGAAAAACAAAACACCCATGAATTACCACATAGGTGGCAGCCCCCTTAATACAGAAGAGGTAATAAGAGATCTGGGGACCCAGGTAGATAGTAATCTCTCCTTTGACAATCATATTGCCAAAGTAGTTAGGAAATCCTTCTATGTGGCCCATCTAATTACTAAAGGGTTTGCATCTAGAAATAAAGAGGTTATAGTGCCCCTCTACTCGTCACTCATCAGATCCATCATAGAGTACAATGCCCCATTTGGGATGTACCTCACAAGACACTTCCAACAGCTGGAAAGACCACAAAAGTACCTCACCAAGTGGATTACTGGCCTCAAACATATGTCCTATCCAGACCGATTGAAAAAATTCCAGCTGTACTCAGTGACATATCGCTTACTCAGAGGTGATCTCTGCCTGACTTACAAAGCCATGTCCAACTCAGAACTGATGGACATGCTTCACCTAAAGAAATCCAAGTCACTGTGAGTCACATGGTCTAGTGAGCTAAACCTCACCACAACAATAAATAGAACATGCTGAAGGGATAGATTCCTGTCACAGAGACTCCCCATGCTTTGGAACAAAATTCCTATCTATATTAGGCAGAGCCCCTCGCTAACACTCTTCAAGAGAAACCTTGATGAGTGGATGGGTAACAGGAAATACACCCCTGGGATCATTTCATTGGCTCTGCTTGACAGAGGCTCATTTAATAAATCAATGGGCAGTGAAAGCCGACACACTCTGGCTAGGCTTATAAATGTCCTTGGCAGATAGCCTAGTACCTACCTATGAACCTATAAACCTAAGAACAATAAATAAATTACTTATAATTTTTATGGCATCCAAACAAATCTGGATTAAGTATAAAACATCATTTAGATCTTAGAACTATAGAGATGTAAATTTTCAAATACAGAAACTTATGCTAAATCAGCAATTATTAAGAAGATTTTTAATTGTCTACATATTAATTATATATCCATTTGGAGACTATTGCATTCTCATTTGTTGAATATTAAAAAATTTAATTCTTTAGACTCAATAAATTTTAAATTATACAACACTTTCTGCTGTTTTATTTGTAAGAATATTCAAGCTCCTGTATATTCCCCATCTAATTTTACTTATTTAAATTCAATCTTAAAAATATTTACAAAAATAATATTGAATAACTGAAATTATAGAATATGGTTTGAATCTCTTATTCATTTTCTGTTAACAAAAATGTAATTAATAAGATACCAGAACATATACTTAACTCTTGGAAAAATCAACATTTTTATTATGGTTACCAATGTTTTGAAGGAAATACACTTAAATCAACTTAATCTATTTGGTTAGAATTTAATATCAATACTAGAGATAATTTATTTACAATTAATTTTAACATCATATCAAACTAATTATCTCTCTTACCCAACTCTAGCAATGTTGAATCCTCAGAATGGATATACATTTTGTTTGATATTATTTATAAACATCGAGAATGTGATAATTTAATCTCAAAATTATATTCATTACTAGCTAAGGATAATTCTAATTTAAATAATAACTTCTGGAATTTCTTCTTTAAAGAGTATTTTATAGTTTTTACTGAACAAAATAAAAAAAAAATATCTTCTCTATTAAAAATACACCTTGGACCCTTTACTGGAGTATATTTACTTGGAAATGTTTGTTTAAAGCTTTTTTTAACTCCAGTAATGGTTGCTAAAATGAGAAAAGAAAGTGTTATCAAATGTTGGAGATGTAATAAACATATCAAGGCAAGTCAGATATGTTTTATGATTGCTTGAGGGTTCATAAATGTTGGAAAAAAGTTCAAAATTTTTTAAAACTTTATGTAATGATACCTTTATTTTAACAAAAGAAATAGTTCTTTTTGATATGCTAGCAGCAGAAATACAAAAATACTTTTCTTATCTAACTTGGACTATACTTGCTGTGGCCAGAAAAACTATTACAAGAAACTGGAAAACATCTTGAGAATCAAAATTTGAAGACTTTCTTATACTTTTAAAGGACACAGCAATTAAAGAAATTATAGTAAAAGAAAGAAGAATCTATCCTAACAAGTTAAAGAATAATTCTTGGCTGAGAGTATTGGCCCTTACTGAATCCTCTTCTTCAACTATATAACCATCTTAGATTGTCATTTAGACTTTTTGTATTTGTCTTGTTTTATTTATTAATTTTTAAATTTTTTTTATTTTATTTTATTTTACATTTGTTTACCGGGATAGTCCGACTGGACACAGGTCGATTTACTGTGGAGGCCTGGGGAGAAAAGCTTCATAACATTTTAGTTCTAGTTTACAATATGTTCACAAAACCAAATGTTCAGACATATATTCTGTACAATTTCTGATAAGTTCAGAACATTTCAATAAGTTCAATCCTCAGATAATCAGACATAGATTATGTACAATTTATGATAAGTTCAGCACATCAAATATTCAGGTATAGATTATGTACAGTTCACAATAAAGTCCAGCAGATTGAAATAAATTGTTGTACATTGTCAAACAATATACTATATGTATCAGACAGTGAGAGTAGAAATTGTGGTCAAAAGAGATATGTTTGAATGTTATGTGATGCATGGGTATATCCATTTATTCATGAGGTGGGTTTTTAGAGAGTTTTTAAAGATATTGGGTGATGTAGCAGAGGTAAGGTTAGGGGGAAGGTTATTCCAGTTTCTTGCTATGTTATGAGAGAACAGTGATTGTCCTGCGTAGTTGTTGGCTTTGGTGATAGATAGTAGTGTTTTTTTCTGAAGAGCGTAGGGGACGATTTGATGTGTGCTTGGTTACTAACTGACTAAGAGATGGGGTTTTGAGTGGATAGTTCAAAATATTGTAGGAAATTGTTAGTTGAGGATAGTTGATTAGCTGGGGTATTTCTAGCCATTGCAGTTTATGTAGTGCATGGCAGTGGTGTGATTTGTAGTTGGATTTAGAAGCGAATCTGGTGATTTTATTGTAGCATGACTGGAGTTGTTCAAGGTCCTGTTTTCTTATGTGTGTAGGGATTGGAGTGGCGTATATTAGAGTAGATAGAATGTGTGTTTGGGCAAGTGTTATGTGTGCTTGGTCAGTTAGGAATTTTTTGTGTCTATATAGTGTTCCCAATTTTTTGTGGACTTTTTTTATGGTTTGTGCTATATGTACCTCAAACAGTAGTTTGTTGTCTATTTCCACGTCAAGGAGTTTGGTATGGTTTGTGGGTAAAATGTTGGTACCATTTTTGGCAGTGATTGTAAAAGGTTGGTTGATAGATTTAGATTTGTTAGGTGTGAAAATGAGTAGTTTGGTTTTGTTGGGATTAAGGATTAGTTGTATCTGGGAAATCCAGTTTTCTTTTCTACCGAGGTGAAGGAGTCTTGAGTAAGTTTTTGAAGGGTTGTGAGTGATGGTACAGAGCAGATGAGAGAGGAGTCATCTGCATATTGTATGAGTGAGGCATTTTGGGTGGAGGTCTGGAGGCTGTTAGTGAAAATGGAAAAAAGTAGTGGTCCTAATATTGAACCCTGTGGGACTCCTATGGTTGTAGTAGTGATGATAGTGTATTCTGCCACTGAACAGACTGCTGTCTGTCTGATAAGTAGCATTTAAACCATGCAGTAGTGGAAGGGGAAAAGCATAGGGAGGACATGGAGTCCAGTAGCATGGTGTGTGACACCATGTCAAATGCCTTGGATAAGTCAAGAAATATTGCTGATACAAAATTGTTGTTATTTCTGTGATGGTTCACTATGTTTGTAAAGGTCAGAAGAACGGTAGTAGTGCTATGGTGTTGTCGGAAGCCGTATTGAGTGGGTGACAGCAGGTTGTTAGAGTTTAGGAATTGTACAATTTGGGAGTGTATACATCTTTCAAGTATTTTGGATAATGGGGATAGGATGGCTATTGGTTGGTAGTTGTAGAACTCATAACAGTTTCTTCCTTTGTGAAGAGGGATGATGTTAGATATTTTCCATAGTTTAGGGATGTAGGCTTCCTGTATGGAGCGGTTTATTAGGATGGATATTGGGTATGAGAGGGAGTCAGCTGTAATTTTTAGGAAGTCAGCAGGTAGGTTGTATGCAGCAAGGGTGGTGAGTTTGAGTTTTTGTAGGAATTTTTTAATAGTACTGGTGGGGACAGGAGAGAGTGTGAGAGAGGGGATATTGTTAAGGGGTTTGCTAGGTGGGTTTGGGTGGTAGGTTTTGGGGATCTGAGAGGACAGTGATACAATTGTTTAAGTGAAGTGTTGGTTAAATTGGGATGCAATGTCTGTGGTGTTATTATTGGTGGTGGGAGTTGGGGTGGATTTTTTTCCAGGGTTGAGTAGGGAGTTGATGGAATTCCAGAATTTTTGTGGGTCTCTCGTTCATAGGTTCATAGGTTCATAGGTTAGTACTAGGCTAACTGCTCTTGCAAGCCATTGTAAGCCTAGCCAATTATCCCTTGTGAGACTCAAACCCCGCACCTTGTGTTTGTAAGGCAAACATCTTAACCATTAGGCCTCCCTCCCAACGTGTGCTTGGTTTGGCTGGTGATGAAATAGTTTTGTTTATCGAGTATGGTTTGTCTTTTTGCTTGGTTTCTTAGTTTTTGGTAGTTTTGTTTGGTTAGGTTTGTATTGTCTTTTTTCCAGGATCTCCATGCTCTATCTCTGGCTTTTAGTAGGGCTCTTGTGTTCCTGCTTAGCCATGGAGCATAGTGTTTGACTTGACTCTGATCTTTCTAATGGGTGCAGCTGAGTTAAGCATGCTAGTGAAACTGTTGTTGAAGTAGTCTACAGCTTGGTCTAAATCTAGTGTTAGTAGTGGATTCCAATTACAGTGTTTTAGGGTGTGGTTTAGTTCCTGTGTATTTAGTTTTCTGTTATCTCTGACTTGTCTAAAGATAATTGGGTTGGTTATGTTGGAGCATTTTTGCAGGAGGAATGTAGGGAGGTGGTCACTCAGGGTGTCTGGTAGACATCCAGTGTGATAGTAATGTTTTGGGTAGTTTACTAGTGTCCAGTCTAAGATCGATTGCTTGTGTGATCTTTTGTCTACTCTAGTAGGTTCTTGAATGAGCTGGGTAAAGCCAAAGAGATTAATATGGTTGGTGGGGTTGTTGGAGTTGCAGGCTAACCAGTTTGTGTTCAAGTCACCTAAGAGAATGGTTTCATTGGGAAGTTTGACTGAGATCCATTGTAAGAATTCTTCTATGGTGGTAGAGCTGTTGCCTGGGGGGGGGGGGTGTAAGTACAGATTATGTTGATTCTTTTGGTATTGTTTATGGCTAGAGTTGAGATTATGGTTTCTGCATTTTGAAATGCTGGGGGTGGGATATCAAGTGGTTTTACTTTGAGTGTGTTTTTAAAGAGTATGGCTACTCCTCCTCCCTTTTTGTTTGGCCTGTGCTGCCTTATAATGTTATATGCTGGTGGTAGAATTTCTTTGTTTTGGATGGTGGGTTTTAGTCAGGTTTCAGTGATAGTTAATATATCTGGGGAGTAGTGTGTTATGAAGGCTTGGAAATCAGGAAGTTTGTCTGTCAGACTTCTGGTATGTATGTTAATGATTAGAAGGTCTGACTTTTGTTTGGGTGGGAGTAGGGGGTTGTTTGGTCCTGGGTTTGGGTGGATGTCTCCTGATATGAGCAATTTTCTTGTGATCAGTAATATGTGTTTTATATTTTGTGTTGTTTTTATGTGGTATTTAACTGATATCTTACCGGTATGTGTTGTTGTTCGTTGTGTTTTGTAGATATATAACATTAGGCTGTTTTGAAATAGTGTAGCAGTAATGGGGACATGTGTGTGAATGTTTGGTTTATTGTATGCTTGCGTTGAATGGGGAATTGTATTATGTAGTGAGGTGCTAGAATGAGTGGATGTGAAATATGTTAAAGTTATCAGCGCTGGTAGTAGGCCTCCTAAAGTGGTTTTCATTTTGTTTTACTTAGTTTTGTAGGAAGATGTGAAAGTATGAGGTAGGTGTAAGTAAAGGTGGGTGTGGTGATGAAGTGAGAGGCTAGGGGGTGTGTCAGGTAATTGGCAATTGGAATGAGAGTGTGTGGGAGAGGAGATTGGTTGTTTTTTGGTTGGGGGTGTGGTTGGGGTAAATAAATGTAGAGGTGCTGGGGGTGGGTGAGATTTGGGGGTAGTGTAGGGGAGCGGAGTGAGCCCAAAGGGTGAACGGAGCAGGGCAGAGTCAGGAAGTGGTGTATCAGGAGTCAATCAGTTTATTCAGTGAGTTTGTGCACTGGACTAATCTCCCAGGTAAGTAGTAATTTTCTTTTGGGAACACTATTTGTAGTGCTACAATCCTGCCCGTGTTCTGGGATAGATTCCACTTACAGGTATAGCTAACGGGAGGTTAATTGTTACTGTTTTAGAGAGGTTGGTTCTTATTTTATACAAATGAATACTGGAGCTTAGATCTGCTCGTTGTTAATGAGCAAGGAGATTTTAAGCTCTGTTTTGCTGCCACCTAGTGGCATAGAGGGGGAATAACCATTAAATGTACTAGCATACGTTGTTTAACGCTAGAAAAAAAAAAAAAAAGAAACTAAGTTGGGAGTGGGGGGGTGTTGGACACCCTCAGGGTAGTTCCGCAAGGGTGCCGGTCCTCTTACAGACTTCTATGTCTAAACTAATTAAAAAACAAAAACTATTAATCAAACAGGCCATAGGCTGTAACCTACACTGTGCATTTGAGGATGCTTCCTTGTTGTCCAGTACTTTGGGAGCTTGTTAGGACTACTCTGTATTTGTAGAGTTTCCAAGTGTGGGGAAAAGCTCTAACTAAAAACGAGCTTTCAGGCTGTAAAAAAGAAGCGAGTAGAAGTTATGCTTTAAAGGAGAGTGAAAGTAAAGGTGGCGAGAATAGCTAGAGGGTGAAGAGCAGAAGAGGAGTTGAGCGTGCGGGTATGGGCACAGCAAGTTCAACACATAACAATCAATAACATTTGTTTTGTCGATTTGCTAGGTAGAGTAATGTGAAAGGTAGAGTAGAGATACATCTATAGTGTCGCATATAACATTTTACACATTCTGCATTTCAAATTAAAAAAATTTTAAAAAAAGTTAAAAAAAAAACAGCCAGGTTAAGGTACAGACTAGCAGCGCTTAGTTAACTCAGAGCTACCATTGCCATACATTAATCAGAGCTATGATTCAGATGTTTGCAAAAAGATAGTGAAATGTCGCCCTAACCTTAGCAAAGAATAAGAACAAACAAGCCTTGCTAGTCCTTCAAATAGTGGCAAAAACCTTTAACCATGTTACAACTATTCTAAAGTTTTAGTGCTTCCAATGAGAAAGTACGGTAATTAAAGTTTGTAACAGTGACAAAAGCAAAAAAAAGGACTACAGTAGATATTAACACTCTTCACTTGCAGTTATAGTAAAAGACAATTACTCATGCTAGCAGGCATGTATCCCTGACTTAAGCTACAAATACGGCATTGACAGTCACCACGTTGCCCTGGACTAGTACGCCGGCTCTATTGTGCCTATGTGTGAGGATCAGAACCTACTTAACACACATATATTAAATAGATATTTACGCACGTAAACATAGTATCAGAGAATGAAATCAGTTCATAAATGCTTATGTATTGCAGTTATAGCCAGCAGTTTTAACAGAAATAACAATAGAAGTAGTAAAATAAATCAGCACTTACAAGCAGCACACCATGCGGAAAGACCGAGGGGATGTGTCGATTAGGGCACTTACAAGCAGCACACCATGCGGAAAGACCGAGGGGGTGTGTTGATTTAGGGAAAATAGTATTTAAAAATGGCGCCGCGAGTGCAAGCCCATATATGTATAGTTTGGTTGGATAAAGGTAGGGGAGGGGAGAGCATGTGATCCAATGGTGGAGGGATAGCCAAACTCCTACTCTGAGATTAGGGAGATGGTTTCCACGTAGTAGAGAGCCAGGAAGTGGTGTATCAGGAGTCACTCAGTTTATTCAGTGAGTTTGTGCACTGGACTAATCTCCCAGGTAAGTAGTAATTTTCTTTTGGGAACACTATTTGTAGTGCTACAATCCTGCCCGTGTTCTGGGATAGATTCCACTTACAGGTATAGCTAAGGGGAGTTTAATTGTTACTGTTTTAGAGAGATTGGTTCTTATTTTATACAAATGAATACTGGAGCTTAGATCTGCTCGTTGTTAATGAGCAAGGAGATTTTAAGCTCGGTTTTGCTGCCACCTAGTGGCGTAGGGGGGGAATAACCATTAAATGTACTAGCGTACGTTGTTTAACACTAGAAAAAAAAAAAAAGAAACTAAGTTGGGAGTGGGGGGGTGGACACCCTCAGGGTAGTTCCGCAAGTGTGCCGGTCCTCTTACAGACTTCTATGTCTAAACTAAAAACTATTAATCAAACAGGCCATAGGCTGTAACCTACACTGTGCATTTGAGGATGCTTCCTTGTTGTCCAGTACTTTGGGAGCTTGTTAGGACTACTCTGTATTTGTAGAGTTTCCTAGTGTGGAGAAAAGATCTAATTAAAAAACAAGCTTTCAGGACTGTGCGTTTGAGGATGCGTCCTTGTTGTCCAGTACTTTGGGAGCTTGTTAGGACTACTCTGTATTTGTAGAGTTTCCAAGCATGGGGAAAAGCTCTAACTAAAAAACAAGCTTTCAGGAAGCAGCACACCACGCGGAAAGACCGATGGGATGTGTTGGTTAGGGAAAATAGTATTAATTCTCTGGTCTCAGGATTAATGTACATATTGAAATAGTTCAATTTATTGTTTTTTTCCTTTAAAACATGATTTATTTTATACATATTTTATATAACATTTCAAACTTTGTCATATATGTAATAATTCTCTAAAATCTTAATGTCAGATGCTAACCTAAGTTCATGGGATTCTTTGGTGGACATAAGAGAAATTTTCAAGTTTTTAGTAAATTTTTTTTTTTTTTTTGCTTAAAATATTTTATTAAGGACAATTGCATATCCTTATTTAGTGATGTAAGGAAACTAAGTAATAACATCCAACAGTGCTCTGAAGTTATTTATAATGGTACCATCTACTCAGATCCAATAGTCCTTGCCAAAATACTAGCAAATTAATTAATTCAAATTCTACCACATCATCATAAATTAATATGTACCAAAGGCCCATTTCAAGACCAAAAGTACTTTTTCTATGGGACTTACTAATATAACTGGCTGTTAAATAAACAGTATGAAACATGGCTTGGCAGGATGACTGCTCAAACTCTTTAACCTGAGTTTTGCCACAGGCTTTATGCCTAATGATTCACGCATAGCAGTAATGATGCTTCTTCACAAGGGTGGCCCTATCACTGATCCTGGGAATTCTGGGCCATTAGCTTGACAAGTCTAATCCACATATTTATTTTATTTATTTATTTAGTTATTGACATTTGATTACCAGGAAAGTTCAACTGGGTAGGAGCCCATTTTCAGGGAAGGTCCAGGGAGAAAATTTCCAAAGTATTACAAACCATTTTAAGAACAATACTTTTACAGTCTTTAAAAATAACACAGAAACAACTGCATTTTAAATAATAATATCAAATTAGACATAATATGAAAATATTGGTTAAGAATAGATACATGTTATATGACAATGATTTAATAGTTAGAGAAACTTTAGCCAGTTTATAAAGAAATTAAAGCTAAGCAAGTATAATGCAAACAGGAACTGCAATATAAAATGATAGAAAAGCAGACTTATGGTATATTTAAGGAGAAGTCCAGGGTGGAAAAAGTAATAGAAGTAAGGAAGTGACTGAAGAAGGGAGAGTAGGAGAAGTAGTATATAAACAGGATTTGTTCACATTTGGGGATATATTTGTGTAAAGCAAGAACAGAGACAGCTTTTGGACAGGAAGTCTTTCAGAATGGTTTTGAAAGTTTGACCTTATGGATACAGATAAGGAGTTCCAGGCCTTATCAACATAATTAAGAGAGTAAACAGGACACACAACCAATCCAGTTAGTAAAAAACTACAAGGAAAACATAGCCAAGCTAGAGTCTTCACCGTGTGATTCCTTAAAACCTCTTATAAAAGAGGATAATGGGATATATGCAAATGACCTCTTAAGACTACGCCGCATATCTTAGACTTATGTATCTAATTCTCGAGCTCCTCCCTCTACCCATAATGTCCCAGCTAGCCTACAATACCTTAGATTGAGTTTGTTGCCTTATACATAAATAAGGTAGATTAGAAAGAAGGAAAGAAACAGTAAGCCAGGAACCAAAAAAGTTCAATCAAGTCCACAAGATCATTCTAGAAGGTAACAGGGAGGGGTAAGGACAGTGATGAGTTGAGGAAGAATGAAAATGGACAACAGAGATGCGTAGTTATGGTGAGTACATAACCTTAATATCTGATGCTGTCCTTCTCATTCTTCCTCAGTGTATGGGACAGAGTCCCCAGCTACGTGAATCTTGTGTAGCCCTCACAGAAGGATATTCTGGAGAACTGCCGAACAAAAAGCAGCTTTGCTTCTACGAGTCCAATATAGTTTGTAATGAGCAATAAAGGCATGAGTATTAGACCAGGTAGCTGCTGTACACATGTCATCAATGAATGCTCTGGACCAGAAGGCAGAAAAAGTGGCCATGGATCTAGTAGAATGAACTTTAGAAGGCTTTGAGAGGGAGAGGCCTTGCTCAGTGTACACAAAGGAAATGCAATCAGTAATCCATTTTCCTAGGGTTTACCTTAGAGACCAGGGAACCCAGTCTGTTTGGACAGAAAGAAAAAACTGGCCAGTTTTCCTGAAATTCTTAGTCCTGTGTAAATAAAAAGGTAGTCATCTATGCACTTTTAAAAGATGCACCATGTAGTCTCCTTTATTTGAAAAATTGGGGAAGAAAACAGGCAAATTAATTGTTTGATTGATATTAGACTCAGAAGCCACTTTTGGTAAAAAGATGGATTCATATGTAAAGTAGCTCTGATTTTGTGAAAAATAATGTAAGGGGATTTAGATGATAGAGCCTGGAGTTCAGAGATTCTCATGGCAGAATCAATTGCTAATAGAAAATCTGTTTAACAAGACAAACATTTGAAATCAGTTTTGGCTGAAGGTTCAAAGGGCTGTTAAGTCAGTCCCTGAAGCACTACTGTCAAGTCCCATGGAGGAGACCAATCTTTGACTGGGGGGCCTAAGTATGAATGTGCCTTTAAGGAAGGCCTTTGCACAATTTGGAAAAAGCTAAGGAGGAAGCATAATCTATTATCTCCTGAATAAAAATTTGATATGGGTGCTAATTGCACTGTGACTGTGGAGACACTAGCACCTTCTTGGGAAAAAAAAGGCTAAGAATTCTAGAAATGTAAGAACTGGAGCAGTGAAGGGTTCGATTTCTATCTGAAGAGCCCAAATTGAAAAACATTTCCAATTACTCTTGTAGATTTTCTGTGTAGAAGCGTCCTGGGAAGATAAAAGTATATGTCTAACTGGAGAGGAAAGCCTGGGCTGTCTAGCTATTAAAGGAACTGTAGAACCGACATGGTTAGCTTGAGGCCCAGAATATTGGTTTGTATTATTCCTGAAGGGTGTGAGAGAAGATCTGGACTGGGGTCCAGTATCCATGGCAGATAATGAAGATGAGACCAAAAAAGGGGAACCACACTTGGCAAGGCTAGAAGGAGGCAATGAGGATAACTGAGCTCTTCAACCAAGAGGGTTACTGTAAGAATTTTGGAATTAGAGGTAATGGGGATGGGCATCAAGGAGACTGGAGGGGCAAACACAGACTACAGCATCTTTCAGTGACTCCCCCTGCGGGGGAATTAGGGCAAAGTACCTACTGCACTTGCTGTTGTGGGGAGACACAAATGGATTGCAGCAAGGTTGGACCCAATGACAGAAAATCCTTTCCTCTACTGACTGACTGAGAGACCACTCATGAGGCATCAAAATGGACTTGCTGAGTCTGTCCGCTACTATGTTGGATTTCCCAGAATATGCATTACTACTAGAAAGCAGTTGGAGTATATCACCCACTGTCACACTCTCATGGCTTCTTGACAGACAGGCTAAGATCAGGTTCACCCTTGTTTGTTGCTGTACCAGACCACAGACATGTAGTTGGTTTGAATTGCAATAGTCTCCAGAAAAAGAACATCTTGAAATGCCTGCAATTCTAGTAGGACTGCTGTCATCTCTAAGACATTAATGTGCAAATTGGCCTTTTGGGAGACCACAAGCCTTGGCCTGTCCTTCCCAAGAAATGCCCACCCCAACTGGGAGGCATTTTAGGCAACAGAACAAAGTGACAGCCTAGGTAAATGTCATCCAAATGAATCCATTAAGATGGTTTCTGCAGATCCAAGTGAGTTTGACTGGGAAGGATAGAGGATGTTGCAGAATAGACTACTGAACAGCTAGAGTCCATTGGAGAACACACACATAAAAGCATGCTGAAAGAATTAAGACTATAGCCTCTGCCACTGAATCTAGATCCTGAAGCACAGGTCTGGCTGGAGAACAATGATGAACAAGAATTTGTTGACTTGTAACTTGATTGGATCTATATGATGTGCAGGCAGTGAGATAATCTGATTTACTGTGATCAACTGGGTACTTATAAAATCCAGGCTCTGTACTGGCTGTAGTTTGGATTTGGAAATGTTGACTGTAATTCCTAATGTTTGACAAAGTTGGAACAAATAGTCCTTAGACTGTTCTAGGATATCTCTGGTTTGGGGCAGTGAGGAGCCAGGCATCTAAATATGGAAACACTCAGCATCCCAACATTCTCGAGGAAGCTGCTACCACTGCCATACACTTGGTAAATACCTGGGGGTTGTGGTGAGACCAAAAGGACAGGTTCTGAACTGATAGTTTCTGTCTCCCAACTGAAAGTGCAGATGCCTTCTGGAGTGTCTGTTCATCCTGATGTGATAGTACATGTCCTGAAGATCAGTTGATCACATCCAATCATCCTTGTGCAAAAACGGCAGGATGAACTGAACCATGACCATTTAGAACTTGACTTCCTCACAAATTTTTTCATGTTGCTTGCATCCAGAATTAGTCTCAGGTCCCCTGTCTTCTTTGGTACTAAAATGAACCTTGAGTAAGTTTCAAATCCTCTTTGGTCTGATGGGACTTCCTGGATGACACTTTTGTCCAGCAGCTTCTGAATCTCTTAAGCTGCAGCTTCTCTCTGACTGGGTGCAATGACAGGAAGCTTTCTTCTTTTGGATGAGGGAATCTGGAAAAATGTTATGAAATAAACCCTGGATATTATTTTTAACACCCAAGAATTTTTTTCCAGAGGTGAGCAGTCAGTCAGCCCTTCAGGGGAGCTGAAAGGGTCTATCTGGTAAGGAATCTCAGAAACTCTGGCTCTGTTGGCTCTCTCTGCCATGAGGACGGTATCTTCCATTTGCACTTCCCCCTGCCTCTAGAGGCATTGTCCCTGCGTGAGTCCTGGAAAGAACTCCTGGATTTTGAGAACCACATTTGCTTACTCTCTCTTTGATTCTGAGTGAAGGATTGTTAAGGGGCATAAAATTGAATTCCTACAGCAGACAGGGTCTTTCCATCCTGTTCACTGTGGGAAAACATTTCTTTAACAGTAGGGCCAAACAAGAAGATTCTATCAAAAGGAGCACTGATGAAAGAAGACTTGAAAGGCTCCACAAAGTCGCATAGCCACATCCAGGCAAGTCTCCCCACAGCAATGCTGAACAAGCAGCATGAGGTATCCTCTGCACCATGGGATATTAACCTCATGGACACACTGGAAATGGATAATATAGAGGCCAGTTGTGAGGATGATCTTTTATAGTTCTCCAGAGACATGGATTCCAAGAGGGATTTGGAGAGCTCTTTGGTCAAATCCCTCTGCAATCTCATAAACTGCATTAAATAATTCAAGGATCTCAAAGCAAAGGTCACTGAAGCAAATATGAGCTTTCCAAATCTGTCCAACACATTCAACTCTTTCTATTAAGGAGATAAACAGAGGGGCTATGCTCAGCTGGCTCCTTTTTTGTGGCTACCACCACAACCATAGCATCAACAGGGACTCCTTTGCTCCAGTGGGGTCTATCTTTCCATGGTGCCAAAGTCTTGTCCAGATGATGGGGAATTGGTTCAACAGAGTCCGGTTCCTTCCATGCCCAGTGAGAGACTAGGTTGATAAGCTTATCAGCCAGGGGAGTCACCCAAGATATAGATGAGCCAGAAGTAAAATCTTACAGAAATGCAGACTCTTCTGAGGAAGGTGTATCCAAGAACCAACCATCTATCTGCTTAAGGATTTCTAAAATGTCTCCAAATGAGATGTCATCTGGTGGTGATCTGGGGGACCCTTCCCCATCATTACCGTCAGTATCCACTGTGAGAGATTCCATGGGGTAATCTATGTGCCTCTTTTTGCATGTTCTCTTATGGGGAATGTCATCAGCGGGATGCTCTGGGGAACTGACCAAAGATAGGGGAAGATCTTCAAAGAAAACTGTCTGGATGCTAGTTGGCACTGGCTGTCCTGTGGAGTAGGTCTGATAGGAGCAGAGCTCGGACTTGCTGGAAGAATAGATGTACCCAAGGAAGAAAGAGAGAATGGATCTTTTGGATGAGAGAAAACCCTCCACGCTACCTGGAAAGAAGGGAGACTAGGAGAAGCCATGACTGGTCGCATCAGAGTCAACACTTCCAAAGCAAACAAGCCACTAACTACAAGCAAAAAAAGAAGAAAAAAACATTTTTTTACACAGCAAACTACCAACAATGATAGGAATACCCTAAAAAGAGTAGAAAAGAAGCAAAAAGTAAAGAAAACTGGCACCAGCAATGGTTTACAACAAGTATACCTAAAAACCTAAAAAGGTAGAAAAAAAGAGAAGGAGTTGTAAAAGTGCTAACTTGTAGAAACTCTGAAAAAACTACATATTGAAAGAGGGAGAATGTAGTGAAAGTCTTAGGACAAGATATCCTAAATAAAAAAGTACTCATAAATGCTTGTATGATTGAAACAGTTGGCTGCAAATGACATCTGGGGTATTGTAGACTAGCTGGGACATTATTGGTATTAGGAGGAGCTTAAGTGTTGGATCCATAAGTCTGATATATGCAACTGAGTTGAATTTGAGGTTGGATCCATAACCCATACGTTGAGGAAGAACAAAAGGACATCAAGTCTCATATTTTTCTTTGTTGGTATGGAAACTGCTTTCACCGATCTTAGGAAAACATCTTCTATCATCTTGCCATGTATTATGGCAGGGTCCTATAAGTCTAAATGTTATTAATGAAGTTTCTTACTCTAAGAATTCTGAAAATAATTTCTTGGATAGTGTTCTAAAAGTCTTCTGCAAGTGATACCATTTCAGTCATAAGCCTTATGTATTTTCCCAGCCCATTGTAGTTTAAGAATATATATTGATTCAGGTGCATCTTCTAGCCCTATTCCAACCAGAGGTCAAAGTCCTTGTAGAATACAGCTGCATCACTGAGTTCATGAATAGGTTCATAGGTGTTTACTAGGCTAACAACCACAAGGGCCTTTTTAAGTCTAGCCATGCATCCCAAACCTCTGAATAGTTCTGATACCCTTGAGAAGTGTAAGCATGGGCCTGGGAGTTCAACCATTTACAGATTACCTGTGTCCATTAGAGACATTGGTGCCAAACCAGGGATGAATTTCTGGTTTCCCATCCAATTGCCCAAGTTGCACTTGAATTGGGTTAGGGAGGAACTCTGCTTCATATGGATGGGGAGCCTATTCCATATACGAAGTAGTCTCTGGGATACATAACTGTCTCTCTAGCAGGTCCTATTTATATCACAGGCAAGGTTTAAGTCTTTAGAAAGGGTAATTCTGGTGCTGTTTGTTTTGTGGATATGCAGGTGGTCCATCTGAATAGGGTCTGACAATGCCCTGTATGCCAGGCATAGATCTCCCCTAAAAAGCCTGTAGGAGACAGAATACAGTGATAGAGCCAGTCTGCATAGGACATTTTACTTGCACCCTGTATTCCTTTAGTGAGGAACCTCAGTGCATCTTCCAACTGTTGGATATGCCTGGTTAGGGGGCATTGTATTCAATGATAGATCTGATGAATGCCAAATACAGTGGAACAATGACTTCCTTGATTTAGATGACATACCTTTGTTTACAAGTTGTGCAACATAGAATGATTTCCTCACAACTGTAGACACATGATGATCAAAGGCTAGATTACTATCTAAGTGTGTCCCTAAGTCCCTGACTACTGGGTCAGCTCTAAGTGGTGTGTCGTCAATATGATAGGTACCAGGGATGGATGACTTCCCAAAGGATACTATTATGCATTTCTTGGCATTTAGTTTTAGTCCATGGCTCTGACATCAATTGTTTGTCTGTGTCAGCCCCTCCTGGAGAACATTTGTGTCAGTGTGAGATTCAATGACAGCTCCTAATATACAATCATCTGCAAATTTAGTCAACCAGAAACCACTCACATTTGCCATGACTTCTGAGAAGTAATTGCCAAAAAGGAGCAGTCCAAGGACTGATCCCCGAGGGACTCCACTTGTGACGGACCTCTTTGTAGAGATGGACTCCCCAGTTCTAACTTCCTGGGTCTTGTCTGTGAGCCAGTTGACTATCCACTGGGTGACATAAGGGTTTGTACCTAACCTCCTGAGTTTGTCAACAATGCCTGAGTGGGGTTTTGTGTTAAATGCCTTGGCCAGGTCAAGGTAGGCAGTGTGAATGATTTTGCCCTCATCCATTGCTTTGGTGACCTTCTCAAAGAAGTTCACCAGGTTGAGTAGGCATGATCTGCCCTTGACGAAACCAAACTGGGTTGGGTCCAGTGTCTGGAGGTTTACTATATCTCTACTGATCATCTCCATGATAATTCTTTCCATGGATTTACATATAAGACTAGTGAGACGTATGAGTCTGCCGTTTCCAGGGTCTGTAGATGGCCCACCTTTGTGCAGAGGGATGACTGTTTTCTTTCTCCATTCATGAAGCATGACACCTGTTTGGTGGCTGCAGTTAAATAGTAATTCCAGAGGCCCTGATAGGTCATGTTTCATGCTATTTAGAAGGCATCCTGGGTATTGTCTGGGCCCATTGATGCAGTGTTCTTGGTCTTAGAGAGAGCATTAAGAACCTGTTCTCTAGTGATAATAGGGGAGTTATATTTGATTATATTTTCTGAGGAAAGGTTGAGGGGGAGAGAGGGGTAAAGTTTGAGCTGAATTTATTAGCCACAAGGTTTATTATATCTTCTGGCTCAGTATAGGTGGCTCCATTTACAATGAGCTCTGCACACAGTTGTGTATTGCCTTTGAAGTTGTGGACATAGCTAAAGAATGCTTTGTGGTTGCCCTTGGCCTGGGAGGCCAAACTTGCCTCAAATTTGGCTTTGGTAGACTTCATTTGTCCTCTGAGTTGTCTGTTTAGTTTGATGAGAATACTCTTATCCTGCTGGGTGCTGCACCTCCTAATGTTTGCCATGATTTCCTTCCTCCCATTATACATCCGATTGATTTTGTGATTCCACCAGGGTAGCTTGTTTTTTGAGTTAGTTCTGTACTTCTTCCTGGTGGGTACAGCTGCCTCTATGCAGCTACTAACAAGCTTGTACAAGGTTTCTGTGTACAGTTCTTCGTAGGCAGCAATGTTCTCAGGGTTATGGGGGCTTGAAGTTTTGCCAGGTTCTCACTTAATAACAGGAGGTTAGCCTTAGAATAATTCCTGAATATTCCAGGTTTAGATGGAGGTCCAGGTTTTATTTTTACTTCAAAGGAGACTGTTTTGTGATCTGACCTTACCAGGGAAGGCATTACAGTAGGGGGTGTGCAGCAGTCTCCCATATTAACGAGGACCAGATCCAGTATAGTTGCATCCCTGGTTGGTGTATTGACTATCTGGTCCAGGGAGTTTGTGTTTACAAAATCCAGAAATCTCTGTGGCATGTACATTTGGTGTTGTATATGATTCCCAGTTAATAGTGGGGTAATTAAAGTCACCCAATAGATAGTTAGTGTTTCTAATAAGTTTAAATACATGGTATGGGTCTCCTGGGTCATAGAGGGGGACCTATAGCTTGCAAGGAAGTGGTACTGGATTTTTACCTGTGGTGATATGAACATGGAGCAGCTCAAGTGCACTGTCCTGTTTGACTAGCCTTGAAATATATTTATTTTTGATGTAAACAGAGACATCTCCACCTTTAGTCCCTGCCTGTGAAGTAGCTGGCCTAAATGTGTGGAAGTCATTATAACCTTGCACTGTTGGTGTGCTCTCCATGGCTTTAAACCATGTCTCAGTGACCGCAAAGACATTAGCATTCTCTAGGGTAAAGAGAGCTTCTAGGAAGTGGTGTTTTTTGTTTAGAATCCTAGCACTGAGCAGTAATACTTTTAGATTTTCTTGATTTTGATTTGCTATGTTGGAAATACTTTCGGTTTGGCATTGCCTAAAAAAAGGCACTATGGGGGGAAGACAATGTTGTAGCTAATATTCGAAAGCCTAGAGGGGAGAGGTGCAGACCATCCCTGGCAAAGTAGCATGGTCTGTTGACCATCTCTTTCTATGCTGACAAATATTGTATCTCCTTAGAGTGACACCACAAACTAAGCCAGTTATTAAAGTCAATCATCTTTTGTTTGTATTGCGGCATCATCCTTGAAGAAGGTAAAATGCTGATCAATGCTAGGCTCATACCAGCCTGAGACACATATTCCGAGAGCTCCATGATGTATCTTTTCATATAGTCTAGGGAGGTACATCTCAGGTCATTTACTCCTACATGGACTATGGCTGAGTCATATTGGTAATACAGGGAAAGAATTCCCTTGGCCGTTATGTGGATTTTGCCATTTTGTCCAATGTAGAGCGATCTCGGAGTTGTTATATTTAGTTAGGGGGTGGGGGGACAGAGCCCCCCACATCGGGGGAATGGGGGGTGAACCCCCCACTTCATTTGGGTTTAATAGGGGTTTTTTACGGCTAAGGGAAATCTTTCCCTGCATGAAAGCGGCCATTCTCGGTTTTTGGATTTTGATATTACCAGTTCAATGTTTAGGTATTCGAAAACCTAAACACTCGATCTGGTAATATAGATCCTTGGACCTTGCTTCATATTTTCATTAATGAGATATGTTTTAGCTTGTGTGCATACTTCTAAGAGACTTTTTTCTACTTCTACTATATAAAAGAGTAGTTTCTCAATATGAACAATCAGTTGAGAAACAAGTACATAAACATCTTCTACAGGAAGATTTTATATAATAATAATAATAATAATAATATGACAAATGAACAGAGAGAATCATTATGATGCCTTATTAAGGAATCAGAGGGATAATTATCAGCCCTGCAAATAAGTAAAGAGAACCTGCCCATCTGAGCAACACGTTATATAATTGTCTTATAAATGGACATACAATGATGATAAGAATTATCTTAACATTGAATAACTATCCAGTTTTACATTTCAAACAAGTTCACATAGTTACTTACATGATCAGTTAGGCATGGGTTTTTAACTTTTCAATGTTAGGGGTATTAGTGGATGCTCCACTCTTACCACATGAAATAATTATATCAATATGTCCTACATTTAATGTCAGAGGGTAGCTGACTGAAAAATATCCCAACACATATATATATATATATATATATATATATATATATATATATATATATATATATATATATTTTTTTTTTTTTTCTGAAGTTTATGACTAGCCTATGGTCATTGTTTATATTACAGACATAAGGATTTTAAGACAAATATTTCTCAGTTTTCATTGATGCAGATATATTTGGTTGACGTGGGAGTATATCTCATGAAGCTAGTTTGGAATTGTTGAGACATGTTTTAGAATGTAAAATAGAACTTTTCACAGGTAAAAAATCTGTTTTAATTACATTTGATGCAGCTTTTTCTAATTATAGTATTTCTGTGCTTTATGATGTCATTTACCATCTGATCATCTGATGAGAGGAACAGCCATTGGGATTATGCCCACACTTGCACATGTCATTTTATGCCATGGCTAGAAAAATAAAAGTTAGGTACTTACTATAACTAAGCATCTGTGGTGTTTGTTTTTCTCCTTCCTCAACAGATGCGTCTCGGATCTGACCTAGGATCCAACTTCAGAGACTTCCTTAGACTTTAGCTCTGTAGCTCAAGCTCCTCCACTTACCCATAATCCTCTCTTCTCCTAAAGTACCTCAGATCAAGTTTGTCCTCTAGTCAGACTACCAATTTACACCAAAAAAATGTACCCTACATTGAGAATGCTCCAAATTAAATTTTATTTCAGTTAGAGCAGAAAGGACAAGAATAAGCCTGGAGCTTTCAGCAAGGGTGGTAGGAATTATTCCTTAGGACATACTAGAACCTCAGATGAAAGGGTCATGTAAAGTAGGAAGGGGCTGGAAGGATGGAGGCTGAGGAAAGATGAAAACAGAGAATACAGATGTATAGTTATGGTGAGTACCTAACTTTTATATCTGATGTCTTTTTTTATCCATTCTTCAATCAATGGGACAGAGTCCGCAGCTAGAGTAACCCTGGGTGGTCCTCAAGGAAGGATATTCTAGAGTACATCAGAACCAAATGCTGCCCTATTCCCAGATAAGATGTCCAATTTGTAATGAGCTATAAAGATATGTACACTGGACCAAGTAGCAGCTACACAAATGCCATCTATGGAAGCTCTGGACTAAAAAGTAGATGATGTGGCCACAGATCTGGTGGAATGAGCCTTAGGAGATTTAGGTAATGTCAATCCATTATTCTTATAGACAAATAAAATGCAATCAGTAAACCATATAGCTAAAGTTACATTTGATACTGCCTAATTTAGCCTTGGAAAAGGAGACAGTTGGGTTAATTTTCTGAACTCTTTAATTCTGTAAAGGTAGAATCTAAGTTGTCTATGAACATATATTTTATTTATTTATTCTATTGGCATTTGCTTATCGGGAAAGCCACTGGGCCACGAAGAACCCATTTTTAGTGGAGGCCCGGGGAGAAAAGCTCCACAAGATCAGTCAGTATAATAGCGCATAAAATTTGAAACAGTTCGTATTAAGAAGGAGCATAGTCATAACAAACAGTATAAAGACAATAAAATACTCTGTCCCATCGGTTGAAGAATGGATAAAAAATACAACATCAGCAGGTACAGCATGTATTCTCCTTCGATGAATACTCTTGAAAAGAAAACAGGTAGACTGATTAACTAGTTCATAGTTGTCTCAGATGCCAACTTGGGTAGGAAAGAAGGGTTAGTCCAAAGGGACACGCTAGCCTTAGGAAAATTCAGATAAGGAGGCTGGGAAGAGTGCACCTGGAGTTCTGATACTCATCTAGCCAATGTAATAGCAAGCAGGCTAAGAACTTTAAGTTTACCTTAGCTAAAAGCTCAAAGGGACACTTGCTCAAAACTTGAAGAAGTACTGCTAAATCCCTCGGAGGAGTGGCGTCCATAATAGGAGATTGAAGTAAAATGGTACATTTAATAAAAGCCTTACATAATCTCAGAGAAGCCAATGACGAATGGTTTTTCACCTAAGTTAAAATTAGAAATGGCAGCACGTTGGACATTAACTGTCGAGTAACTATCTCTATTACTAAAAACGGAAGCAAGGAAGTCAAGAACAGCTGGGATAGGTGCTGAAAAATTATCTAATTTTCTCTGCAGAGCCCAAATGGAAAACTCTTTCAATTTGCTCTTATAAATCTTTCTAGTAGAATTTACTGAGATGATGTAAGGATGTGATGAACCAGGGAAGAAAGCTCATAGTATCTAGCCATCACTGGAAGTGGAGAAACCATGCGGTCAACTTGAGGTTACAAATATCCAGGTGAGATATCATGGACAGGTGAGATAGAAGGTCCTAAAAAGGATCCAACACCCAAGGAGGTTGAACTAGGTTTGTCCACAGGAAGAGGATACCATACTTATCGAGGCCAGAATGACACAATGAGGATTATCTTTCTCTTTCGTTGAAATGCTTTCTGAAGAAACTTGGGAATGGGAGGGTGGGAGGAAAAACATATAGGAGATGGGGGGGGGGGCAATCATGAAAAAGAGAGTCTCTCTCTATATCTCCTCCTCTGGAGGGATCAGAGCAAAGTATCTGCTGCACCAATTGAGAGGAAAGGCAAAGAGGTCACAACATGGTTTGCTCTATTGGTGAGATATAATTTCTGCCACTAATGGGTTGACAGACCACTCACAAAGAATTAAGATGGATCTGCTCATTTTGTCTGCCAGTACGTTGCACTTGCCTTGAATATGCACTGCCAAAAGAAAGTTGTTGGAAGAGATCACCCATTGCCACACACTCATTGTCTCTCAACACAGGGGATGGTACTGGGTTCCCCGTGTTTGTTGGTATACCTGACCACTGGCATGTTGGCTGTCTGAACAGCCACTATCCCTAGATGGAAAACATGTTAGAATGCCTGCAAAGCCAGTTGGACTGTTCTTATTTCTAGGACAGAGATGTGAAGATTGGCCTCCAGCTGAGAGCCTTGGACAATCCTTCTCAAGTAATATCCCACCCCCCACTCTAGTTGGGAGGCATCTGTGGTCACTGTGGACGTGGGTTATTTATTCTGCTAGAATCCACCAAGCTATGTGTTGTCTGCAATTATTTATAATTTGAATAGCTGCAGTCAGAGGGTGATATTCTGTTGACCACTGTACCTCAAGGGTCCATTGTAGTACTCTTGTATTAAACCTTGCTAAAAGTATCAAAACTAGTGAAGCTGCCATTGATTCAAAAATCTAACAGACTAGCCTGACTGGAGGAGAAGGAAGCGACAGAATGTGGGATTCCTGGCTCTGCAGATTGCTTAACCATGTCTGTAGTAAGCTTTCAATCTGTGTCACCGTATCCAGACAAGCACCAATTAATTCCAGGACTTAAGTGAAGAAGAGCTGAGACTTGGCATAGTTCACTCTGATTCCTTATTCAAGACATGACTGTAGCAAGTAGTCCCTGGCCTGAATCAGTAGATGCTTTGTGGAAGCAGAAAGGAGACAGTTGTCAAGGTAAGGAAATGCACAGAATCTCAGAAGTCTCAAGTGAGCTGCAACCACTGCCATGCACTTGGTGAACACCCTGGGGGCTGTGGTGAGACCAAAGGGCAGGCCTCTGAACTGGCAGTGCTTTGTTCCCAGCATAAAGCATAGGTATCTCCTGCAGCTCCTATGTATTTTGATATGACAGCAAAGCACATCCAGTTGTCCTTCCACAACAGTGGCAGAATGGACTGAACCACAACCATCTGAAACTTCAAGTGTTTGACAAATTGATACTGACTGCCAAGATTCAAAACTGGTCTTAGGTCCCCTGTCTTCTTTGGCACTAAAAAGAATCTTGAATAAGTTCTAGATCCTTGCAGGTCTAGGAGACCTCTTGAATGGCTCTTTTTTGAAACAGCCTTTCTATTTCTATGATTGCTGCTTTCCTCTGACTGGGTGGAATGTCAGGATGTTTTTTTGATCTGTTGGGAAGGTAGAAGAAAAAATGGTACATAATAACCTCTGGAAATTATACTGTACATCCAAATATCTTTGGTAATTGATGTCCAGACTTCTGGATGCAGAGATAAGCACTCCCCAACTGCCTCCAGAATGCAGCAGTTGGGCAACCCTTGAGGGGCACTGAAAGGGGTTTTCAGAAAAAGGACCTCTGAAGCCCTGATGTTGTGGGCCTCCTCTGCCACTGGGGCGGTGTCTTCCATTATAGTTACCTCCTCTGCCATGGGGGAATCCATCTCTGTGGGAGTCCTGGAAAGATCTTTGTGTCTTAATGAACCACATCTTTCTACCTCCTTTCTGGTTTCAGGCAAAGGTCCTTTGATGAGTAGAAAAATGTATTCCTATGACAAATAATGTCTTCCCATCATGCATACTCCTGGAAAAAGTTTCCTTCACCTTAGGGCCGAATGAGGTGGACCCATCAAAGGGACATTGATGAATGAAGTCACAAAGGGACCAACAAAATCACAAAGGAGCATCCAGGTCTGCCTTCTTAGACTGATTCCTTAACATATGGCTCTCAAAGCTCTCTCTGATGCATGAGGAATCAGCCGCATGGAGGCATTTGACCTGGACCGGCAGGTGATTAGTTGTCAAGAAAACATCTTATTGTCCTCTGCAGACATGGATCCAGAGAGAGTACTGGAAAATGCCTTGATTAATTCCCTCTGAAATCTCATAATGTGCGCCAAGTAGTTCAGTGATCTGAGTGGAAAAGTTACAGAAGCATAAATGTGCTTTCCAAATCTGTCCATCTCCATGGAATCTATGCTTGAGGGATGGACAGAAGAACTCTTTTTAGCATGTTCTTTCTTAGTGCTCACTGCTACCACCACAGCATCCACTGGGACCCTTGCTCCAATGGATCCTATCTTTTGGCACAACAAGGTACGTATCCCTCTTGGGGATAAGCTCTGTAATATCTGAATTATTCCAAGCCTGGTGGGATATGAGGACCACCATCTCATATCTGCTGGGGAAGGGGAATACCTAGAACATAGCTGAGCTAGCAAGAAAAGCCTCAAGATACAATGACTCCTCCTGGGGGGGGGGGTCAGAAGACCAACCACCTTTCTGTCTTAAAAATTTGAGGATTTCACTGAAAGACACATCCTCAAGGGGTGATCTGGGGGACCCCTCCCCTTCATCAAAGCCAATATCTTCAGCTAAAGACTCCTGTGGGGCATATAAGTGCCTCATTTTACATGTATGTTTCTGAGGGGGCTCTCCAGTGGGAAGCTCTGGGGAAGACTCAGAAGTGCCAGCAGAGTACTGAATGAGGACTGTCTCTAGGCTTGACTGGCCAGCTGTCCCTATAGATCATGATCCAAAGTAGACAGTCAAAGAGGGGGAGGACCCAAGGGGGCAAGGATGTCTTGCCCACAGAGGTGAAAAGCCCTATCTCCACTACCTCAAAAGCACAGTCATGGGTGAACCAAGACTCAACTTGTTAGTAGCCAAAACCACCTGCCCAGGACAAAGCCGAGCATCCCCAAGATCCTGCCTCAGTTCAGAGGCTGTAGCTGAGCTGTCCAGCACTGAGGATCCATCTGGAAAGGAACCCAAAACCCTGGATCCAGCACCAATGCTATGGCTCTGAGATCCCTCCAGCTCTGACAGAGTTGGAGCCGTCTGGATCAAGGGAAGGTGTTGGAGTCAATGAGGGCCAGACCTTAGGATCCGACACAGAAAAGCTTTGCATTCTCAGGTCCATAGACTACAAAACCAGAGAATGAATCTGAGTAGGAGTCAAAAGCTGAGGTTGAACTGGTGGTAGGCTCATGGATCCAATAGGAGATGGAGCAGGCATAACTCCCAATTGAATCAGGGTTCCAAAAAACTTTCTCATCATCCTGCCCACATCTGCGGAAGCCACGAAGACATAAACTCTAAAGAGAATTTTGACCTTGTATGTGAAGACTTTGACTTGGCTCGATTCAGATCCAGAGGAACAGTTGAATATGAGGGTCTTGGTTTAGGTGGGATCAGATACAAGGGAGTAGTCGGACCTGATGATTTTGCAATTTTCCTGGGTGGACCCGAACCCGAAGTATAGGAAGGAGAGCAATCAGAGGAACGCTTCCTCAAATCCTTAGCCTTATCAGCTGCATCCCCCACTTAAAAGACTCACTTTGAGGAAGGTAGCACTCCATATGAAGAAGAAGAAGTGGACCGAAGCAAGCCCTTCAATACTAATTTGTTTCTGCTCTCTGCTAATGCACTATGGTTAACTCCTGCTCAAACTTTGCAGTCAATGTTAAGATGTCCTGCTCAAAGGCAATAAACACACTCAGAGTGAGAGCCTCAGTTAGAAATTTTATGCCTAGAAGAAGAGTGCTTTTTGAAGTCAATTGGTTTATCTGACATATTTAAATAGACACAACAACAGCAATATATGTAGGCATACAAATCTAGAAAACAGAACTACCAACAATGGTAGCACCTAATACCAAAATCCCTATACAACAAGAAGGAATGCCAACAATGGTATTTAAAAGCGTACCTAACAGTCAGGTAGAAAAAGTAAGCAAAGGCACAAGGCCCGACAAGACAACACTAACTAACAAAAAAATATATGTATACTATATACATATATATATATATATATATATATGGGTCTACTTCATTTGCCCTAACTTCCAATTGACTGACACCCATTTGCCCGACCCCATTTGACTGAAATTTCATTTGACCGACACTTCATATGACCGACACTTCATTTGACTGACAAGTATCATCGGCAAGTAAATGGAATATGTCCCCTTCTCCGCTGTAGTGCGACCCTGGAGTTAGAATATATAATTGGGGGGGGGGCACAGCCCCCCATAATGGGGGGGTGTGGGGGGTGAAGCCACCCACTTACTTTTGTTTTACTAAGCAATATGAAAGCAAAACCAAACAATATAATATGAACTTTTATATATATGTATATATATATATAGTTTCACCTCATAATACTGATATATCACAATACTGAAATTCAGAACACTGAAACCAAAATCCTGAAAGTTCAAAATCCTGAAAACTCAAAATACTGAAACTCAAAATACTAAAAATACACAGTATACATATACTGAGTTTAAACAAGATAAATCATATTACTTTCCACCAAGTATAAGCAGAGGGGCAAGCCCCCCTGCGCCCCCCACACACCCTGCTACTTAAATATATCATCCCCAAGATTGCACTTCACTACACTAAGTGCAATCTTGGAGTTGATATATTTCAGTAGCGGGGGGGTGGGGTGTGTGCAGGAGGGCTTGCCCCCCATCTTATATTTGAAGGAATGTAATTAGTTTTTTGTTGTTTACCGTCAGTATATGTAGCTTATCTGTTTTCAGTATTTTGACATTTAAGCTTTTGAGTTTTCAGGATTTTGATTTTCAGTATTTTCAGCTTCCATATTATGAAGTTTTCTCATTTTCAGTGTTTTGATATTTCAATATTATGAAGTGAAACCATATATATATATATATATATATATATATATATATATATATATACACACACACACACACACACACACACACACACACACACACACACACACAGTGGATATAAAAAGTGTACACACCCCTGTTAAAATGCCAGGTTTTTGTGATATAAAAAAATGAGACCACAATAAATCATTTAAAAACTTTTCCCACCTTTAATGTGACCTATAACCTGTACAATTCAATTGAAAAACAAACAAATCTGTTAGGGGAAAAAACATAAAAAATAAAAAAGTACAATATGCTGGTTGCATAAGTGTGCACACCCTTAAACTAATACTTTGTTGAAGCACCTTTTGATTTAATTACTGCATTCAGTCTTCACACACAGCAGAAGTTTCCATCTCACTCTTTGGATCTTCAGGCATTCCTAAGCAAGATGAGAGATAGTCTTACTGGCATGTCTGGGCCTTCCTCAGGTTCTCCTTGCTTGGGACAGTGCCTTATATACCTCCTGCAGGAGGTGATAAGGGTCATCCTCACCAGGTACATGAACAACTTCAATGGGCTCCTCTCAATCCAGAGGTGCAGCAGTTCTACCATGAGATCCTCTCAAACCGTCAACCTCCTAACTCTATCATAGTAAACAGATCATAAAAACACAATAAAGGAATCTCATTCCCGCCATTTGCATTATTGGTCTTATCTTTTTGATCACTGCCCAAAACTAGTGACCATAGCTGGGCGCAGGGGTGTAGCTGACTAGTAAACTGGGAGTTTCTGCCTAGGACTGAGATTCGGTTTCACTACCACAGACAAGTACAACCCCCTGCAGTACTTCCATTTCTATCCATCTCCCATGTCTCTCTACCTTCATTCAGTAACATGACTCCAAGATATTCAGACACCTCTACTTCAAGTAGCTGATTCCTGACACTTGAAGAGAGCAATCTGCTCTGTTCCAGAAAAGAACAATGACATCCGATTTGGAGGTACAGATTCTCGTCTCCTTTAATAGCCACTTCACACGTGACAGTGAAATGATCCTGTGCATACCAGATATCCCAGCCATTTAAAGTCAAGAAGACAAATTTCATTTATTTTACACAATTGTTAACCAGGTAGGCCCATAGCACACAACTGTCCATTTATGTGGGCAACCTGGGAGCACCGCATGGACAAGTGATTTGCTCAGACTCACAAAGTAAGCAAATATAGGTGGAATGACTTAAATCTTAGAGCCTTAATCCTCTGTGCTAACTCTTAGACAACACCATGTGCAAATAACAAAGATTCAACACTCATGTCCCCAACCAGAAACTCTTCAAACCTTAAATGCACCTTTGATGTCTTGTCCTTGAAAATCACAAATGGAGGACTGATAACACGCATCTTTGGCAGAATTCTACGCCCATCCTGAATATATAAAATTTAACACAAAAATATGGACACAAGTCTCTTTCCACAAATAAAGACTCTGAATGTCACATAACAGTACCCCTGGAACCTCATACCCTTGTAGCACCTCACATAAAATATGCCATAGCACACAGTCATATGTCTTCACAAGGTTTGCAAATCACATGAAGGCAAGACTGGCAAACTCCCATGATCCCTCCAATCTCCACGAGAGGACAAACATCTGATTCTATTTTCTACAGCCAGAGTGGAATCTGCATTAGTCCCATGAACCAGAGGACTGACTATCAGGCACAGACTCCATGCCATCATTGTATTTCCATGAAAGCTGAGGAGTATGATCCCTTTACAACTGGAACACACCTCCCTGTCCTCCTTTTCGAAAAAAGAAACTATCATCCAAGTTTACCAATCCACACAAACTCTCCCACCTTCCTTGCAACACTGGAAAGGCATATCAGCCATTATTCCCCAATAGTATTCATAACCTTCAGAATTTCCATACAGATGTCATTCACTCCTGCAGGCTTAACAATGTGGATGCATATAATTGGTTCAGTACTGTAAGTCTTAGAGTCATATGTTCGAGTCCCAGAATTACTAAAAAAAGCCCTATGGAAATACAGGAGAACAGCAAATGTCAACAATCACTATTCTCTTTCATAGCCTTTTTTTTTTTTTTTTTTTGCAGGAACAAAAGCCCCCGAATACCCTAATGTGGAGTGGAAAGCTCGCTTATTATACATACAAACTCTGAGCTCAACATGCCTCAGAGAAATAGGAACACTCCAAGTCACTGCAATATCAGAACTTGTATGCATACATCAGCTCATTACTACACATTCACATTTGCTATCCTGAGATTCACAATTAGAAATGGTTACCTGTTTAGTCACTATGGTGGCCTCATCTAAAGAAAGGGACTCAATCTCATCAGTTGTTTCTGGTATTGCTTATCCAGAGGAAGTACTATCTAGTGGGTTCAGAAGTTCCTCAAACAGAGAACAGTCTGGTTAACTGCTGTGTACTTCTCCGTAAATGCCATATGGTCTGACAGAACTACTTTGAAACCATCTGTAAGTCATTCTCCATGGCCTTGCCAAACTCCTGTCACATCCATGACTTCGGCAATGCCTTAGCAGCAGCCTTCATGGCCTGTCAGTGGCTATTGATCAGTCCTGGACAACTTCAGCTACCATTACATAGAGGGCCACTTTAGTTGAGCTACTTCACTCACTAGTGGTGTCCACCAGAAAGTCATGGAGTTAACCTTGGTGGTCACTTTCAGTGCCAGCTTCTTTCCTCCTCCTCCTCCCTTGGAATAAGGCAGAAGCTCTTCTTGAGGTGAGTATTGAATTCTTATCACAGAAAAGTATCTGCATCTTTGGGCTTGCTAAGTCTAATCAACTGCCACCCTACCCATCTTATCTGACTCACCACCAAGTGGTGCTCAGTTATCAGCAAAGCACATCTCACTGCTGAAATGTCAATACTCATAACACCGAGTGCAGTCACACTAAAAAAATAGGACCGAAAATACAAGAGAAAATTGAATATCAATCTCCTTAAAACTTGCTTTTTTAGGGACGGCAAGCCCCTGATACCCCTCAAAGTCATATATACCAATGCTAAGATCACCATACCTTTGAAAAAAGGAAATATTCCAATAAATGACCATTTCAGACTTAATATATTTAAGTCCATTTTTTTTTGGCTATTCAGTCTCAAAATCAGTGGGCTCACTAATGTAGGTCGTGACATTTCATACGGTTGCTACAAAGCATCTCTCTTCACCCAAGGGCCAAGAATATGTGACCTGAGGTCTGATAACACAACTACAAAGCTAATAATTAGTGTTTGGCCCAAGGTATTCTTTTAGGTACCCTTGTGCTTAAACATGGTGCTTGTTATGGAAAATCCATGACTACACAGATGTTCAGTAACAGCTCATCATTCTGGTTTAGTTCAGACAAGTTGAGCTTTTCATCATTCCCCATGTGAGTGTTAACGTCTCCCAGTAGGACCTCAGAGGCAGTAAGTGGTACCTTACTGAACACCAGATCAATGGCTTCCAGAGAGGCCAAATACTCTGCACAGCTGTTAAATATGCACAAACAACTTTTAGGGTTCCCTTTCTGGGGCTCACAATCACATTCACATGACCCTTTCATCTACCAAAGCAAACTCTAGCTGTTCAGCACCCAGCTGGGAGCTTATGAACATCCCTACACCCACCTGAGGCCCCTTCTGATAGGCAACTCTACAGTAGGACATAGAACCCCCCAAATCAAGAAGTCTGCTTCCAAAAATGACATTGTGTGTACAGGTGCACAAACTACTTTCAGCCTCACCCACAAGCGCTGGCTCCTTCTAAAACAGTGAGTTGACATTCTATGTTTTAAGAGCCAGTTATCATTGTCAAAGGGTACTCCATCTTAATCTGACCTGCTCCTGCCTGCCACACAACTAGCACCACACCCAACTTCCACCCTTTGCCTTGTAGATGGTGAAGCGACACAGCAGCTCCACTCAGCTTTGCCAGGCTGAGTTTGACCACCTCCTTGCAGTTAATGGTGAATACACCCCCAGGTCTGACTCAAGGGGTGGGTCCTGGTATTCATTTTCTGGGTGAGGTTCTCAGACTTTTTAAATTAACCTGAATTAAGGAAGTCAAATATTCTGGATGACTTTGTCCCTCCTCTTAAACCACTTGTTCTAGAGTAATATATCAAAATTAAACCTGTTTTAAATATATTAACAACTAGTATGCAGATATTCATTTTGAACGTCAGTACAGTTTTGAAAAACTGAGCTTTTAGATGCAGAACAATTAATGGCTATCAATAAGGCGATGCCAAGAAGGCTTGGAAACTCAGTGTTATGTGATAATTAGTCGCATGCATCTGACATCCCAGAATGTATTAAAGATCAGTGTTATGTAATAATTAGTTAAATGTATTATTACATGTAACTGTTGTTGTTGTTTGTCTTTTCGGCTTTTCCCGGTAAGGGGTCGCCTCAGCGGAACTCCGGTCCGCTAATGATTGGCAGTAGATTTTTATGGTGCTGAGTTGCCAGCCCGATGCCCAACCTTCAGCGAAGGCACGGCCATTTACGCATGTCTTTCGGAGGCCACTCGACCGCGGGGAGGACATACAGACTCCACACAGAAGGCACTCCCCGCATAACACTGATGTAATAATTAGTTACATGTGTTATTCATCCTGTAATATATGAAAAATCAATGTCATGTAATATGGAAATTCAGTGATATATATATATATATATATATATATATATATATATATATATATATATATATATATATATATATATATATATATATAATAGTTACATGTTATCTGCCATCCCAGAATGTATGAAATCAGTGTCATTTTAGCTATATCTATCAACCCACAATATATGAAAAGTCACTGTCAGTAATAATTTCATTACATGTATCTTTCATCCCTGAATATATTAAAAACAGTGTTGTGAATTAATTAGTTATGTGTATCTGTTATCACAGAATGTATGAAAAATCAGTACCGAGTAATCATTAGTTATGTGTTTCTAAATATCATCCCAGAATGTGTGAAAAATCAGTCATACATGCATCTGTCACCCTAGAACGAATGAAAAATCTGTTATGTAATAGTTAGTCGCATGTATCGGTCATAGAAGAATAAATGAAAATTCACTGTTATGTAATAAGTCACATGTTCTGTCATTCCAGAATAGGTGAAAAATCAGTGTCAATACTAATTAGTTGCATTCTTATCTCATGCCAGAGTGTATGAAAAGTCACTGTCATGTATCTGTCATCCTAGAATGCATTAGAAATCAGTGTTATGCAATAAATAGTTTCATGTATCTGTCATCCTACAATTTATTACAAATCAGTCATTTAATAATAATTTACATGTAGCTGTCATCCTAGAATGTAATAAAATCAGTGCCATGTGATAGTTAGTTTGTATTTGTCATTCCAGAAGGCATGAAAAATCAATGTCATACAATAGTTATGTGCACCTATCATCTTAAGATACATTAAAATCATGTCATGCGATAATTAGTTACTTGTATCTATCATCCTAGATTTTATTAAAAATCATTGCCTTTTAATAATTAGTTACGTGCATCTGTCATCCTAGAATGCGTTAAAATCAGTGTCATATGATAATGTTACATATATCTGTCATCCCAGAAGGTATAGAAGTCAGTGTCATGTAGAGTAGAGTTGTGTAAATAAAATTTACCATAACAGTAGATGTTTGATTGATCACTGCTGCAGTATCCTTAGCTATATGGGTTATAGGTTTACTACTGAAAATACAAAACTGCATCAGTCGACCGATCACAATGTCGCCCTAAATGCTAAATCTGTACTATCGAAAGAGCAGTCAGTGTGAAAATGAATATATCAACACCCATAGTTTGATGTATTCGACAGAGCAGGAGGTGACATCACTCACCCATGCTACGCACCTTAATGTACAGCTGCACTCTGCAGTCAGCAGTACATTTCTGTCACTATTCTGCAGGGGGCAAGCCCCCCTGCACCTCCAACTCTGAGATTGCACTACAGTGAGGAAATGGGTTAATTCCCTCTTCCTCACTGAATTGTGATCTCCACTCATAATGCCGAACTCAGATACTCGAACTGCAGTACCCATTTGTTGTAGTGTAGTCAATGTTTTCTGGTTAGGCATTCCGCCCATTGGAAAACTGCCTTTCGACAATGTTACACTCGACTGACTGCCATTTGGACACTTGATAGTAAATGGGGTTGTATCCTGACAAGAATAAAACAGCCAACCAGCTTCCGAGCTTCAGGGCACTTTCTGTGCACCCAGACTGTCAGGCAGCATGATCAGTGTTCACTTAAAGACAGGCCTGGGTGTGAAGTCCTTCAGAGCTTTTCTGCCAGCACAGAAAGGAAGGCTGAGCCCTAAAAAGTCACTGCTAGGGACAACAAAAACAAAATAAATGTCCACACCCTGGCATAGAAAAAACACACTAAGAACAAGGGGGTGGAGATCATTCAAACATCTACTGTTATGGTTAGCTTTACTTACATAACTGCACTTTGTTCATCAAATTGATCACTGTACAGTTACTTCTATAATTGCACTATGTTTATCATATTGATTACTGCTGCAGTAGCCTTAGCTATGTGGGTAGACTACCTTAGCTAACTACATTTGGGAGGTGGAAGGTAAAGAGTCCAGGATCCCCTGGAAAATGGTCCTTGCAAAGCCTGATCTCAACCTAGAGAAGGAATCAAGTTTATAGTTCTTTGTAAAAGTATGTACAGAGGACCAAACAGCTGCTTTTAGAATACTACTAGAGTCCAACTCTGTCCAAAACGCTACAGATGAAGCCAAGACCCTGGTAGAGTAGGCCTTGACCCTGCCTGGAATAGCTTTCTTGTGGTGAGTATAACAAAAGGTAACAGCCTTAGACAACCATTTGGAAATAGTTTGTATTGACACAGGTTGCCCTTCTTACCCTCAAAAGTAATGAATATTGATCCAAAGATCTGAAAGATTTAGTTCTATCAATACAGTACCTGAGCTGTCTGTGGACATCCAAGGGTGCAGAGTATCCTTTGTCCCTCATTTTTAGGTACAAGAAAGAAAATGGGGAGGTGGATAGTTTGGCATAAAGTAAACGCAGATACCACTTTGGGCATGAAAGAAGGATTAGTTCTCAAAGAAACTCTGTCTCTGTGGAAAATGAGATAGGGTTGACTCATCATAAGAGCTTGCAACTCAGGGCCTATATTATAAGATCGACGGTTAAAACCATCGAACAACATATGGTCGACACCATATGGTCAATGTCTTCAAACATCGACCTTATAAAAACACAAAAACAAAAAAAGAAAAAAGTACTCTAATGGTTTTACGCAGGGGGGCAAGCTCCCCTGCCCCCCCCCCACACCCGCCATTACTTAAATATACCAACTCCAAGACCGCACTACATTGCAGTAAATGGAAATCTCCCCTTACGGAGATTTCCATTTACACGCTCGAGATTCTGAGCGTTCGATATTCTCGTGTTGACAATGTCAGATTCGACATTGTCAGCTTTCGAGAATATAATATAGATCCGCAACTCAGATACCCTTCCTGCAGAGGTCAGAGCAATCAGTAAAATAATTTTCCATGTTAAGAACCTCAAGTCACACTGATGAAGGATTTTACCTGAAAGCTATGTGATTTGTTTTGTTAAATGGTTTCAGTGTTGTGGAGCATTGGTTGTTTTTTGAAGAACTTCAAGTCAGCCAGATTAGCTGGTTTAAAAAGAGTAGGTGTTAGCTTCTGTAACACAAAATTAAAATCCCAAGGAGAGGCCACCAATTTTCTTAGAGGCCTGTTATGCAAAACCTCTTTCAAAAACATTTTGACATAGATTTCCTTGAAAGAGGAGGATCCATGGACAGACATGCTGAAATGACCAATAAATGAAACTTGATAGAGGAATGCGAAAGGCCATAGGATAGTAACTCACACAAATATTGTAGAACCAGAGAACAACTAGCCAAGAATGGGTGCTGATTATGTTGTTGGCACCAACTAGAAAGCCTTTTCCATTTGTTAACATGTGATTTTTCTAGAAGCAGGCTTTCTTGCCTCCATTAGTGCCTGCTGGACATCCGCAGTAAACAGGTGTGAAAAAGAAATTAAAATCCTATCATCCAGGCAGTCAGCTGAAGCTGACTGATGTCAGGGTGCATCAAACACCCCTGCTCTTATATGAGTAGAAGCCTGTAAGGAAGCCTGTGGTAATTGCCCATGGCCATTTCCAAAAGAAGGGAGAACCACAGCTGCCTGGACTACAAGGGAATGATCTTGAGATATTTCTTCTGAGTCTTCCGAAGTGCCTTGGATATTAATGGAAAGGGCGGAAAAGCATTCACGAATCTTCCAGTCCAAGGAAAATGGAAAATAATCTGCCCTCCAGGCCTTCTTGCATGGAGTCTTGCAACAGAATCTTGCCAGTTGATTGTTCAGAGAGCAGGTAAAGAGGTCTACTTGAGGAACTCCCCACAGATGGATCAAATTTTGGAAGACCCCCCCTGATGTAGTTACCATTTATGAGGGTCTGCTCTGGTCCTGCTCAGCTTGTCTGCCACACAGTTTTGTTCAGACAGAATTGTTCAGACATGACTGTTCTTCAGAACTGTGTACTGTAATTGTTACTGGACTGATTTTATTCAGAGTTGTGCACTGTTATTTTTGATTCACTGTATAGTTTTTCAGATCTCTGCTGAAAGTGTTTTATCCCACCCACTCTCCCTAGCTCTGGTTTGTTGTTTAAATTTGGTGGCTTTTGCAGTTGCCTGCCCACTGTAGATTTGATCTGGGACACTCCCCCAGTCCCATCTCTTTACCACATTCTACCTAATAAACTCTTTCTGCACTTGCTTTTAGTCCTTTTTAATTTAATTGCATTTTTTAAACTGTGTTTGGTCCAATATTGTTACATACTCAAGTGTGCTAGTTTGAAATGCATTTGAATTGTTTTTACTGCTGTTTTAGCCATTTTTCTGTAAAAAAAAAAAAAAAAAAAAACTGTAAGCCTGTTTCCTACCTTTCCTGTAACTAGTGTAGTCCAGTTACAGATTTGCTGTATCCAGGACTGTATGTAAGCTTCTGAGCCCCCCCCCCCCCCAAGCCTTTCTGTGTTGGAGGGAAGCCTTCTAGCTTGTCAGTGGGAGTGGTAAGCACTAAGTAACCTGTCTACCACATAAGGAGTGGTTCTGGCCCAGAAATTGTAGTTATTGGCCGTCTGGGCAATCTTTTCCATCTCTCTCAACTTTCTGATTTGAAAGCCTGCATTTGCACTTCTTTCTTTCCTGTAACTAGTCTAGTACCAATACAGATTCTTAGTTTTAGCACTTGACTTTGCTTATTCGTGCTCAGCACTTGTTCAGAACTTGTTGTAAGCACTAAACAAGCTACTAATTACTATAGCACTAAACCTTCCTCTTTACCTAGAGGAAAACAGTTTTTGCACTTACTTTTCTCACTTGCTTAGAGAAAAACAGTTCTTGTACTCACTTTCCTCACTTATCTAGAGGAAAATAGTTTTTTATTCAAGCATGTCCAAGGGTCAGCTCCCAGTCTTCTCTACTATCTGATGAATCTGGACATCTTGGGGCAATGTAGAAATTGCCTCATGTACACAGACAACCCTCTCCTCTTACCACCCAACATTGCAACCTGTGAGAGATGCACTTATCTAGCCAAACTGGAGGTAAAGCTCTCTCCAACCAAGACCGAACTTGACATTCAAGAGGAGAAGGTAAACACTTGCACCACACCACACTTATCACAGTCTCACTAAATCTACACCACCAAAATCCACACATAGAAACATAAAAACATTTGAGGAGGCTCTCAATAATAATCTGCCTAAGCAACAGAGACCTCCAAAGCAGAAACACAAGCAATTTCCACTCCCCAACACAACCCAAATGACACATAGCCCACAGACTCAGTGTGCCACTCAACCACAGCCAATAAGGCAAAACAAGGTATCCAACACATTAGTCATAGGTGACTCTATAGTCAGGCATACTGATGTCCCACTCACCAGGCTAAACAAGAAGGTTACTGTCAGCTGCCTGTTGGGTGCCAGGATCTGCCACATAACCCACGCACTCAGGTCACTCCACAACAAGTACAAATATGACTGTCATTGTCCATGTTGGTGTCAACGACCTGAGATGTACCTCCCTGGACTACATGAAAAGAGACATGGAAGAGCTCTCCGATCTTGCAGCCCAGGCAGGTATGACCCTAGCCCTGAGTAGCATTCTGCCATCGCCCAGAATGATACCGCAGTACAAGTACAAAATGATTGACTTCAACAAATGGCTGAGCTTCTGGTGTCATTCTAGGGGAATCCAGTATCTGTCTGCTTGGGATGACATGGTTGACAGGCCACGATGCTTTGCCAGAGATGGCCTGCACCTGTCACCCTTGGGATTCCGGATACTGACTAAGGCTCTTGCCATCCCTATAGTGCCTTTTTTAGGCAAGGTTCAAATGACAAGTTCACCACCATAACTGGAACAGGCAAGCAAAAACTGAGGGTAATGCTACTCAATGCTTGAAGTCTAAATCTCAAAATGCACTCACTCGGGGCACTCCTTAAAATGGAGAACATCGATATCTGTGCAGTGACTGAGATCTGGTTCAAGGCTCCAGAGAGCACCAGTGCACTACCAGGCTATAACTCATACCACACTTTCCGGCCATGTAACCTGGACCGGAACATCAAAGGCGGAGGTGTGTCCATATTCATTAAGGATATCCACACCTCCAGGCTAGTTGCTCAGAATAATGCATCCGAGGTTATCCAAATGCAACTAACTCTGGGCAAAACTGCAATCCAAATTGTAGCTTGCTACAGATCCATCACCATGCCCCAAGGTTCCCACTCCTCTTTTCTTGATGTACTGGAAAATATTAGGGTTCAACCAAACACTCTAATAATAGGCGATTTCAACTACCCCACCATTAACTGGGAAAACTACTCATGTACCAATTCCTTCACACAATGCTTTCTGGAATTCATAAACTCCAATGCCCTGGATAAACTTATCCACACCCCCACCAGGGGCAACAATATCCTAGACCTAGTCATTACCAACATGAGTGACCGGTGTTCCACACCTGAAGTCAACTCCTCGTTGGTCCGATCCGACCATAAGCTAATCACCCTTGATATCCACATCCCGCCCACACCCCCCATTAAGGAAACCACGGTAAAAAATTTCTCCAAAGCCAACTTCATGCTTCTTAAGACAGAAGTGGTGAACTTCATAACACCCATGCAGATGGACAATACAGTTACAAGACTGCTGAATCCTACACAAATGCACTCTATAAGCCTTACACGAGTGCATGGATCGTGCTATCCCAAACAGAACCAAGATGCTTTCCTCCAAAAAAAAGAAGCCAATCTGGTGGTCCCCTGCCATAAACAAACTGTACAACAGAAGGAAGAAATTGTTGCAAAAGAAAGTAAAATCCCATGAGTGGAGGAGCTCCCTGGTCAGATTCAGTAAGAAGCTGAGATCCCTTATAAGATCCTCCAAAGCTAGCTACAAAAACAAAATCACCACTGATTCTAAGGACAACCACAAAGCATTCTATAGCTATGTCAAGAATCTCAATGGCAACACCCAGATCTGCTCTGAGTACAGCACAATGGCATGAAAATTACAGAACCTACTGATATTGCCAACATCCTGGCAGATAGGTTCAGTGCTAACTTTACCCCCCTCACCCCCTAAAGGGCCCATATCTATACAGGAAGAATGCAGAACCCCTGTAATCACAACTACACAGGTAAAAGCTGCACTCTCCAAAGCCAAAAACACAGCATCCATGGGACCAGACAACTTCCAAGGCTGCATTTTACACGAACTTCAGAAAGAACTGGCTCCCCACCTAAGCACCATGTTCAATCAAAGCCTCACATCAGGCTTTGTGCCCACTGAATGGAGTACAGCAACAGCTATCCCACTCCACAAAGGGGGAGCCACCACTGATTCCGGGAACAATCGCCCTATTAGTCTGATGAGCCTGGTCTGCAAGGCCATGGAACGTATCATCATGGAACTCATAAACAAAGACATTGGTAACCTCCAAACTCTGAATCCCACCCAATTCAGATTTGTGAAAGGCAGATCATGCCTCCTGAACCTGATTGACTTCTCTGAGGCAGTCACCAAAGCCGTAGACAAGGGTAAGGTGGTTCACACAGCCTATCATGACCTCGCCAAGGCTTTCGACACCATCCCCCATTCTGGAATTATAGCTAAACTCACTAAAGTAGGTATAAATCCCTACATCACAAGATGGGTTGCCAACTGGCTCACTGACAGAACCTACACTGTAAAGGTTGTACACTCCAAATCTGACCTCAAACCAGTGACAAGTGGAGTACCACAGGGTTCAGTCCTGGGACCTCTCCTGTTTGGTATCTACTTCTCTGAAGTACAGGCTAACACAGAAGGCCTCTGGCTAATGAAGGTCACAGATGACTGCAAACTAGGAACCATAGTCGAGTCCCCAAATTATGTGGAAATCCTACAGAAGGACTTCGCTGAGACAGATGCCTGGTGTCAGAGCCATGGCCTCAAGCTCAATGCCAAAAAGTGCATTGTCAACCCCTTTGGTAAAAACTCTGTACCCATGAACAACAACATAGACAGCAGTCTACTTAACACTGAATGTGTGATAAGAGACCTTGGGACCCAGCTGGACAGTAGTCTGTCCTTTGATAGTCACATTACCACAGTACTCAGGAAGTCCTTTACGTGGCACACCTCATCATAAAAGGGTTCTCATCCAGGAAAAAAGAGGTCATTGTTCCCCTCTACTCGACACTCATTAGATCCATTATATAGTACAATGCCCCTTTTGGAATGTACCTCACAAGACATCTGCAGCAGCTGGAAAAGCCACATAAGTACCTCACAAAGAGGATTATTGGCCTCAAACAGATGCCCTACACTGACCGTCTCAAAAAACTCCAGCTTTACTCCGTAGCATATCACCTACTCCGAGGTGATCTCTGCCTAACATGTAAAGCTATGTCAAACCCAGAGCTGTTGGACATGCTACACCTAAAGAAATCCCAATCCCTCCGAGCTACACGGTGTAGGGACCTAAACCTTGTCACCACAATAAACAGGACATGCTGGAGGGATAGATTCCTGTCCCAGAGACTTCCCATACTCTGGAACAGGCTACCCATCTATGTCAAGTAAAGTTCTTCATTAGCACTCTTCAAGAAAAATCTTGATGAGTGGATGGGAAATAGACAATACACCCCGGGGATCAATTCTGTGTCTCTGTTCAACAGTGGCACAGGAAAATAACTTTCTTGGGTGGTGTAAGGCAGGGAACCTTGTTGGCTAGGCTTATGCAGGCCCTCAGGCTGATAGCCTAGTACCTACCTTTGAACCTATGAATTTAAGATGCCTGTAGAGTGAGACTGTGCTGTGAAGCCATATACCAAGTTAACTTGACTAGTCTGCATAGGGGAAACAACCTGGTTACCTCTTGCATGTTGATTTATCACATGACTGTGGTATTGTCTGTAATCACTTGAAGAGATACCAGGGACCATGGACATTTCAGAGAGTTAAGTGCCTTGATTAGGGCAGCATCTCCTTATGCGCTTTTGTCTGTCCTTGGTGTCCCATACTCAGTGCACTTTTATCTCTCTTGAAAGTGCCCTCAAGTAAAGTCCGAAACATCTGTCATGACTGATTGCTTTGGAGCAGGGAGGGAGAAGGGGAAACTTGGATTTAAGGATATATGTTATCTCCACCAGTCTCTGACAAACTCCAGCACTTGGATTTGGAAAGACAATGAGTGCTGATGCTGGGAGCAAAGAGATGCCAGATGCCATTACATCTTTCTCATGTTGAGTCTTGACAAGGGCATCATGAGAATCATAGAAGCCATGAGACATCCTGAGGTATTCCCTCACAGTGACCAAAGTCTGGGTGGAAAACCTTAGAAATAGATCTAGATAAAGATCTATTTTTTTCCTTTGGAAGAAAAGCTTTGAATTGAGGTGTATGTCTGACATTTGAGGAACACAATCCTGTGTGAAAGAGTCAAGAAAGAATTTTGAATGTGCTCTTGGAATCCCAGCTTGTGTTAGACATCTCTCACTCAAGACAGAGGTATTCCTGACAATTTGAAAAAGACACTGCAAAGATAAGCAAGTTGTCTAAATATGTAAAAATGTGGATACTCTGTAGTCTGCAATGAGCTTTAACTGGAACTAGACACTTTGTGAACACTCTTGGTGCAGTGGATAGTCCAAAGGATAAGGCAAAGAACTGATAATGTGATCCAGACACACAAAACCTTAAGAAACATCTGAAGTCTGGATGAATAGGAATGTGATGCTAAGCGTCTTTTAAGTTTAATGTTGCCAGGAAACTTGAAAAAGGAAGAAGAGGCAACATGTTGGGAAGTGAGTGACACCATTCTAAATTTGGTACTATCGCAAACAGATTTAGGAAAGGATACAGAACTGGTCTCCAAGAATTTCCTTTATTTGGCACCAAGGGTATCCTTGAATAAAAACATTCTCCAGCTGAGAAGTAGGAATTGGTTCTATCACTCCTTGGGACAGCATGTGATGAAGAACTAGTGAAAACAAAAGAGTCTGATCTGGAGGATGAGGGATGACTCCCTGGAAAGAAGGAATTTCCTCCCACTGCCATCTGTAACCTTGACGAATGATTTTCAGAACCCATTTGTCTGAAATTATTGCCAAAGAGACAAAAGGAGCTTTACACGCTCTGGAAGAAAAAAGGGGATAGGGTGGTAGGGGTTCATAAGGTCTCGGTAACAGTCATTCAGACTTGTTGGACTTTGGTTTTGGGAGGTTCCAGACTTCTTTTTGTAGCCCCCGTACCATTTCTTCTTAAACGTCTTTTACCTGTATTTTATTGAGACAGTTTATTTTGTTTTTTGCCAAAGTTGGATAAGGACATAGAAAAATCCCTTCGAAAATTTGGGAAAGGAAGCCTGAACATTTTTAGAGATGCCCCGGATCAGCTTGCTCATTTCATCATACATTTTGATCACCTCTGCAGCAAAGTGGCCACCCACTAAATCTCTATCTAAAGGAGAATTAAAAATCTCATTTTTAAAATCATCTGGGAAGTTCTAAGAATACAGCCATGCAAACCTGTTCAAAACAGAGCCAGTGGTCACAACCCTGTAAGAAGTATCAGTGAAGTCATACACACACTATAAACAAGTAGTGACCTGTGCAATATAGGGAGCTAAATTATTTAATGCATATTTTCCCCACAAGAAGAATCTGAAGATAATCAGTACAAATTTTAACATATGAGCCTGACAATTTCCCATCTTTATTAGCAGTGGGATTAGTTAAAGCTTTAGCTGCTGTGTCTGGTTTGAGAACAGTCTATCCAAATGTAAAAGGCTCATTACCTTTATATATCCTTTCTGCCTCTGTAGTTCCATTTCCAGGAGTCCATTTTACAGTCCAAAATAAACAGATAAAACAACAGGAATTAAACATTTCAACTGCTGTTTGGTGTATATTGTACACATCACACAGTCTTGCACCTGCAACAGTTTTTGTACGAGGAAAACAACTAGTGTTGGCCAAACGAATATATGAACATAATAGTTCGATCAAGGTTAGGGATGATAATAGTGCTTTATTCAAACATTCCTTAAGCTGTAGTAGTTTTAGAAATGTATTTTTTTCTGTTCTTGAACCAGAAAATTCATATTACAGAGGAGAGCATTTCAATAACAGGTTAGAAAATAAGAAACAGAAATAAACAAATCAATATTAAATGTGTATTACAAGTGAGACCACTTGATTAATTTCAAGCAGAATTCATCACATTTAATTACTGGTTTAAATATACATATTTTTAAGTGTCTATTGAGATATTGTTCTTTTGTGCTTAATAGACTTTTTTTGAATGGGAGATAATGAACAGTTTTTTTAATAATTAGTAAATGTTTTACATCATAAGTAATCACTTAAGTTTATTGGTATTGTTTAGTCGTGTGAATGTTCAATGCATATATTTAAAAGTAGTCACTTCCATTTTTTGGTATTCTGACAAAAGTTCATTTTAAGGTTTTGGACGAAAGCAGTAAATGCATTAATTTAATATAGTGCCAGGTGGTTTCTGAGTGTTATTTTTCATGTTTTTTTTTGTTGTTGTTGTTTGTTTTATAGAACACTGGTGATTTCAATTTTCTTCTTTTTTGAAGATTGACTGAAGATAATCCCATGCTTTTTCATTTTACTAACCTAAGATGCATCCAAGATATTCTTGTTGTACAATACAAGAAAACCAAAGTAAAATGTTGGACAAACTCAGGGGACTCATGCGTGGCTAGAGTAGTCACTGTTGACCTTTTATGGCAGACTGCCATATGCAGTCCTTCAGGACCAATGACCTTAATGGTTGTAATAACAAACAGAATAATCAAAAACAAAAAACAAACCACACTATGGAAGCTTGGCACAGTAAAATCAATTTTTATTACAATTAAAATCGCTATACTAGAGTGCCATCAAGGATATAAGTAAACTGAAAAACATCAAACAATTAAATATTTGCAGTTCCAAAGGCATTAACAAAAAAAAAAAATAAAACCTAAACAATTTACCAGGAACGATAGCTGCAATTAAAGTGACAGTGAATGCCACTATAAATGAAAGTTATGAACTTGCCATAATGATCAATCTGTTTTTCTATTCATTTCAGCCTGTGGGTTATTGGATCCAACATCGACCATTTCTAAAGACTTCAGCCCCCAAGCTCCACTTCATCCACTCATAGTACATTGCTCCCAAATAAGTTTCCTCAGATCGAGTTTGTCACTCTACAAGAAATTTTAACTGCTAACTGTAAAACCATGACACCAAGGACACCAAAAGGAGCAGGAGAAAAAAAGCCTCAACAACTCGGTCGCCCAATATCCAGGAAAAACACAACACAGGAGGGTACCAGGTGGAAGAGATGGTTGAACAGAACAGACACTGACAACAAGGATCTATTGTTATGGCAAGTACAAAACTTTTATATCTGATGTTGTCTTTTCCATCCAGGTTCAACCTGTGAGACATAGTCCCTAGCCACGTTTCATCCCAGGAAGGTCCTATGAGAAAACATTCTGCAATACAGTGGAACCAAAGGAGGCTCTACACCTGTACTGAATATTCAGCTTGCAGAGTGAGAGACAAAAGTGTGTGAATCCACCCAGTTAGCCGCAGCACAAATGTCATCCATAGCAGCTCCTGAGAAGAAAGCCATGGAAGTAGCCATAGTTCTAGTAAAGTGACCCTTAGAAATGCAATCAGAAAGCCACCTAGATAAGGTGGACTTAGACAGTGGCTTTCCCAGCTGAGTTTTTGAAAATGAAACAAACAATTGTCTAGATTTTCTGAAGGACTTGGTTCTATCTAAATAAAAACTCAGTTGTCTGTGAACATCAAGGCAATGCAAGAAATATTCTCCACTGAAAAACTGGGGAAAAACACCAGCAAGTGAATGGCCTGATTTACCTGTTTGTGACAGATACCCTGTCTTTATGAAAGACCAGCTATGAAGGCACTTAGGATAAATCCTCCAGCTCTGACAGAAACAGCCACCAAGAAAAGAGTCTTCCAAGACAGCAGCTGCAAGAGAATTGTTGATTGAAGGCTCAAAAGGAGGTCCAGCAAGCATGTGAAGCATAAAAGGTAAATCCCAAGGAGAGCCAGGATCCTGGACAGGGTGTTACAATAAAAAGGTTCCTGTGAGAAAGGCCTTTGAAATCTTCAACACTGCCACAAGCATATTATCTCTGCCAATGTGAAAGTTGAAAACAGCAGGTAACAGCACTTTAACAGTGGAATAACTAGATCTCAAATGAAATATTTCAGCAAGGAAATTGAGGATAGACTCCAAAGGCAATGAAAAGGGATCCAGACCCTTAGAAGAAGTCCAAAAAAGTGAAGCATTTCCACTTTCTAGAATATACTTTGGGTGCACCTGCATGACTGATAACAAGAGATGCATTCCTCACATCTTCTGCTACTGATTCCTTGTACCTGAATAGTTCCAGTGTAAATTCTGGCTTCTCAAAGGGTTTTGGTTCCACAACCCCTCAACCAATCTGATACAAGCTATGAGCTCATCAAAACTTGTAGATCCAACAGTCCCAAATACTGAGTTCATATTCATAATCAATAGGAAAAAAAATTATACGTGTTCTGCTTTCCACTACAATAATGGTAACCATAGTTAAAAAGTACATTCGAATGCATGATTCACTCAAGCTTAAGTTACACTCCTTGCACCTGGGGTATTTTTGAGGTTAGTTACATAAGCATCTATAGTTACTGACCGCATCTGATTTCTAAAAAAGAATAATTGATTTATAAAGGAAATGTTTTTTGTTTACCTCACTAGTCTCTTTTCATCTTGTTTGAGGATAAAGATTCTATGGTTTCTGTAACTGTGATCTAATGAAATGCTGTATACCCAACTTTCTGTCACATTTCTGCAATTCCACTCAGTGTGAGATATACTTGATACTTTTGAATCCAAAGTTTCTAGTTTTCAGACAACTTACAAAGCATCTTTACAGACATTGGTAACTGAATAGTAGACAAGATGAGACAAACTGAAGAGCCTCTTCCTGATGAAAATCAAAAAGGATTATTAGATCACAGGATTTTGTATTCAGAATAAAAATGTGATTACTTTGTCAGAACAACAAATAAAATAGAAGAAAAGTATTAATTTTACTGTTTCTGACATTAAACTGTGAGTATCAGGTGCCAAAATTGTCACCTGGTCTTCCTTCCACCTGAATCAATCAAAGTTCCTTTCTGGAATATCCAACTCCAAGAATCACAAACCTACGTTTTGCCCTGTGATACTCTCCCCAGCTGAGAAACCAGCTTCCTGCCTTTCTGCCTTTAGTTTGCCATCTTGTATACAGAAAGAATTGGCAACCATTATTAAATCTAATACAGTAAGTGCCTACATTATTTTTGTGGGAATTTTAAAACATCAGACATATTTAACAGCATGCTCTACCTTTTTTATTAGAAAGATGTCACAACTATAGCCAGCACAAAACCACTGGTTTGGAATTAATGGGTTGTAAGACACAGCCAACCCTTCAACATTCCTACTATCCAGATAGGATCTATGGATAACAGTGTACTGGAAAGGTTGGAGAAATATTGGCAGTATAATAAGTGTGTATTGCTACGTTTCTGTTTTACTCAGCCATTGTAATGCGGTATGAATGGCCACCAGGTTTAGTTAACAAATAATATTTTAGGGAACAGAAAACACACTTCACAGCTAAGCATTCCTTTTATTATTTATTATTTGTTTTTATTTTTATTTAAATTTGATGACCGGGGAAGTCCACTGGGCCACAAAGAGCCCGTTTTCAGTGGAGGCCCGGGGAGAAAAGCTCCAAGACATTACATGCTACATGTTACAAAAGAAAACATAGTTCATACAGAAAAATAAGCATGTAGTTATAAGCCCTTAGTCAGTTAACCTTTAAACATATAGTTACTAACCCTTAGTAAGTAAGGTGAACATTTCTATGGCTGAGTACTTTTTTCTCAGCGCTATTTAAATTTTGACTTATGTAGCACACAAGGTGCATTTCATCTTGAATTTCTTCAGATTATACATCTCCAGACCTACTTCTGATGCATCCATTTACAGGGTAAATGCCTTAGTAAAATCATAAGTTACTACTAAGACTTATTCTGAACATAGTATTCTTTCCATTTCATTAAATGTTCTATCTACCTTAAAAGACCACTGTATTTTTTTCTTTTTTTTTTTTTTGAGATCTAAAAGTATAGGCAATAGATGCAAAATTAGTTAGAAATTTTCTGAACTACTTAGCTTGTCCAAGAAAAGCCTTCACCTATCTTTCAATGGGGGTATAGGCCAGTTTTTATGGCCTCTGTTTTCTATAGCAGGGGGAACAGGAACAGAGAGCCCCTGAGGAGGTCTAACCATTCCTCTTCCTATAAAGTCTTGGAAATCCTTGGCTTCCTTCATGTCCAACTGACCTTTTTTTTTATATTCACAGTGAAGTCTGCCTGTCTTATAGATTCTAACACACTCTGACTCAAAATCATACAAATACAAATATTGCCTGAGACCATTGAGAAGATGAAGACATGTCGGTACAATGGCATATTGCTGCTGGGGGGGGGGGGCTCTGTTTAAGCACTAACCTCCTGTTTTCCTCTGTGCACCATTGCACTTCCTTGCTGGATGACATGCAGCATACCGCCTCCCCCCTTGGTGACTCAGCCAATGCCCCTCACCTATACCCATTTAGGAATGTCCCCTTACACATCTCCAGCCTCCAGCAGGGTATATAAAGCAAGGAGCTTGCATGCACATACACCCCTCAGGTTAGGCATGCCTCCCCTTCCCCTGCCACTCCTCAGATGCTCAAGCCGCTAACTAAACCCAAGTCCCTGGTCATCTGACCCATATGTAGGGCCTCCACTCGGCAGTGTAGCTACAGTTACACAGACTTAAAGAGGCACACTCCTATTATATACATATACACTACAATGGTGGGTGGGGGTGTATCCTCTGCACAGTGCCAAATGTGAACATAACAAATCAAGTATCATTAAAACAGAATGGCAGAAGCACACTTCCACAAACACAACATTCACTTAGAAAGTACAATAAAACACTGCATAAAATATTACTGGAGGATAAATAATGCCTAGTTCAAACAGAACTTTATCCTCATCTCTCATTTGAATTTTTTATCATATCCTCAGAAAACAAACTAGTTTTCCTCAAAACTGCAGAGAACTGCAGATCCAAGCATAAAGTATTACCTCAAAGTCTTTGAGCCAAAGTTAAGAAACATCTAGGCCAAACCAGTTATTATTTTACTTTTTATTTTATTTTACATTTGTTAACCGGGAAAGTCCAACTTGGAACAAAGCCAATTTTTAGCAGAGGCCTGGGGAGAAACACTTCAGATGCATGTCTTTGTAATAAACCTTTTCACTCCTATTAAACTCACTCAAAGACATCTCATTTTTTCATCCACCTATCAGCCTAGTAACTCTTTTCAGTCTTTATAAACATTCTACACTCCCCCAGATTTTACATTCACTTCAAATTCCTATCTAGAAAATCAGTATACACATTAAAATCCCCAGCAAGGGCTCATTTTCCTGCCCACCTTTTCAATCCACTTGCCTTAGAGAATCTTACACATCATCATCCATGAAGAGTGGAAACTGTTACTATCTTCCCCTCCCCAAAACTTTTAATCAGCCCTCCATGAACAAAATGGCTCCAAGAGCTATAGTCCTAATTCTCAGGTTCTCTTTAGCTTCACCCAGTTCATCAAACTTCCTCTAGATTGACTTTAATAAAACATGCCCTTGGTTCTCCCACCACAAGCTAACCGTCAGTTCCACTAAAACCAAATCCATTACCACTGGAACATAGCATCTAACCAGTAACTGCACTTTTTACATTTTACAACCAGGTGATATCATAGCAGAAGCAGACTTGTGTAAATAAACCGGTTATACACCTGACACCTCGCTTGCCTTCATTTCTCATACTGATACTACTTCTGAGAAAGTTCTTAACCAACTAAAACTTTTCTGTAGACTAATGTTTAGTCTTATGGTTCTGCTGCATTTCAGAATTGCAGCCAGATAAAACCAACTGGTCACAACTTCAACTACAAAGAAAGAATAGAAAAGTAAAAGTAAAAATAAAACAGTGCCAAAGGCTGATCAACAAATTGCAGCTTAAGGAATTGTACTCTACAAGTTCCAATTTTGTCCATTTCCCACTCTACTAAGGGTAGGTAATCCTAGCCGGAACTTGGTATTCAAATGCAGAATACTTTTCCACCCCCAAGACTGAAATGCTCCTTTCTCATAGTTGCTTTAGGAAACTCCAAACACACCAGTGTTTTACCAAATAAACATGCAATAGACTCTCTTCCTTTATTAACCTTGCAGAGGCCAGAACCCATCACTGCATTCCAGTCAATTGCTCTAGTCCTCTTCTACTCAACCTAAGATGCACTTTGATCTTTTTTTATAAACCGAGTTTCTAGATTTTGCTCATCCCTTTGTCACTGTACTTAAAAGAACCTCCCCACACTAAACACACAGTTGGCAGAAATAACAGATATTATTATACTAATACACGCTCATTTACCCTCACCTTGACTTTTACACAATTGCCCGTCTGTCTGGAGTGCTTTTTTCCTGAAATCAGAAATGATCACTTTTGATCAGAGCACTACTCTGGTACACAAATGTAAATAACATGGATCAAAATGAACTTGTCACATTCAGATCTGCTCTCCTGTCGCATCAGTTTGACTTTCTGTAATCGCCAATGTTACAAGAGGCCGCATCAGTACTGTCTGTATCCCATGCATCTTCCTACCCCACTATTGCACCTCTTCTGTCTCACCAGTTTTAACTTCCGTCTTTAATCCTCTTTAACCTGTTGCTTGCTTCCCAAAGTACCTTACGATATTATCAATCTTTTATTTGCTCAGCCTTGTACAGTCTGTTCTTTGCAACTGCCCTGACTGGTTTATGTTGAACTGCTCTGTCCGGTCTACAAATGTATTTGGAATCCTGTAGGTTAACGCATTTTGCAAATTACTGTAAACTCATACACTGTTGTGCTTCTGGCCCACGTCATGCCTGAAAAGGATCAATTACATGAGATAAATAATTAACACTTTGGCACCATGAGAGAGCTTGGCTCATATCTTTATGTACCATTTTTGAGACTTTTATTTTCTTGAGTATTTTATATATGTGTGTATACATACATGTGAGCACACTCACACACACAGCTATCTCTCTCTCTCTGTATATATATATATATATATATATATATATATATATATATATATATATATATATCTTCTTCTTTCGGCGTTTCCCAGTTAGGGGTCGCCACAGCAGATCACCTGTCCACTCATGATTGGCAGTGAAGGTTTACACTGTCAAGTTGCCAGCCCGGCACCCAACCTTCCACAGAAAGTCACACACACACACACACACACACACACACACACACACACACACACACACACACACACACACACACACCTAGGGCCAATTTAGAGTGTCCAATCCACCTACAGCATGTGTTTATGATGTGGGAGGAAACCAGAGCACCCGGAGGAAACCCACGTGACCACAGGGAGGACATGCAGACTCCACACAGAAGGCATCCTAGCTAAGGATCGAACCAGGGAACCTCTTTTGAGGTGACAACACTAACCACTGCACCACCATGGCCGCCCTATCTATATCTAGATATATATATATATATATATATATATATATATATATATATATATATATACATATACGCATGTCAAATACACACACATGCATATATATATATATATATATATATATATATATAGATATAGATATATATATAGATATATATATATATATATATATATATATATATATAATATATATATATATATATATATATATATATTTGGATGGCGCAGTTGTGCAGTGGTCGCATTATCACCTTACAGCAAGAGGTTCTCCACTTCGACTCTGGCTGGGGTGCCTTCTGTGTAGAGTCTGCATGTCCTCCCTGTGTTCATGTGGGCTTCCTCTGGGTGCTCCAGTTTCCTCCTACATTACAAAGACATGCATCTGGAGTGTTTCTCCCAGGGCTTCTGCCGAAAACTGGCTTTGTTCCAAGTCAGACATTCCCAGTACAAATGTTAAATATATATGTGTATTATGTGTATTAAATAGATAATATGTTCATGTATATATGATCTAGTGATATTAGTCTAAATTTCAGAAGAAAAGATCAGAAAAGAAAACGATTGACACCTTAATGCACATGCTCTAAAGCACAACCTTCACTATACAAAAGAAAACTATTATTTTTTAATTAGGATAAGCTTTCTGTGAAGGCTGCCAGCCTAGCCAGATAGAATTTTATAGATAATTATGGCATTTGTAAATATAAATGTTGAAATACAGGCTTTTTTTCTTAAATGAAAGAATATGCTGTGAAATGTTGAACTTCAAAAAAATTTAACAACATTGCCCTCTGAAGTAAAGAAAGCTAAGACAAACATTTCATGTCTGTCCTTTGAAGTTAGAATTACTTCATGTCTGTCTTTTGAAGTTAAAGATTCAGAGTCATTCCATCTGGGCTAGCACATTCTTTCTATTGTTTTTAACCAAGAGTTAGATTGCTAGATTTAAACATGCAAATGTATTTTTATTGCTCTGGTTTCTGCCTAAGTGTAAAAGAATGTAGATGCAGTTTCTGTTGGCCTGGGAACCCCAGGAAGGGTGAAGAATGATATAATGTTTATCAGAACTGCAATTTCAATTTAAACAGAGAGAATCAGAAGGCATTAAGCATTTTTGTCCTGTCCATCCAACTCAAAGCATTCTCTTGCTCATATGTAAGTTATCTTAGACTTGTGTTTTCTTTTAGAAATATCTAGGAACTAGAAAGATTAGATTAAGTGTTTTCCTGTGATGTCAGAACTGAACTACTGAATTATACTACTGTAAGTATTTCTGTGTGATCTCTGAACTCTTGACTAGCACTGTGTAGTAGAAAGTATTGTTTTGTGGTTTTAATTATTTATTATTAAATATTTTAAAAACTTTTAACTGTGACTGTTTTGTGTAGAGATAAATTAAGCTCTAGAGTACGTTGCATATTTATAGAATTTACTGTTCAAGTCACTCTAGTAAGCCTTGACTGTTTAGCCAAACTACCAATTGGATAATAATATTGCACAGTAATAACTGGACACCCTTTTAAGGGCTTTTGAGTATCTGATAATTATTAGTGGGTGGTGGCAAGGTACTACTGTATAGTCTGGGAAAAGGGGGCACAGCTGGAGAACCTGTGCCAGCCTTCCCCAGGAGTGTCTGTGTGGTTGTATAAACTCTTCTCAAAAGGTGTAAGTGTGTATGTGTCAGCTACTTGGGCAGGGACACAAAGCACTGGTTGGACAGAGAGGGTGCTGGAGGTTTTAACTTGCCCACTAGGCTGAGATCTAGACCCTATAGCTGTGCCAGTGGGGAGTCTTATTGGGGACATGGAGAGCAAGGGAGCGACCAGCCCTGGACTGACTGTGATCTCTGTGTGCTCTTAAGGGAAATTGCACTTTACTGTGTGCATTTGTTATCCTTTCCTCATATATGAGATGCCCTCTCTAGTGTTAGTGGTGAGGATTGAGGGTCCTTGATTGCTGGGCCAGGGCACGGGCATCACACTTTCCTACAACCCCACCCCTGCTAATTTTTTACACACATACACACGCACACGCATACACACACACACACACACACACACATATATATATATATATATACATACATATATATATATATATATATATATATATATATATATATATATAGATGAGTGACATTTCGCTGAAAATTACTGACATAGAGTCCAAATCGCCAAAAATAGTACTGACAGTGTATCTGCTCTTTTCCCCACTGTAGTGCAATCTCGGAGTGAGAATATTAAAGTGGGGGGGCACAGCAGTACAGTTTAATATTGTCTAGTATTGTTTTATATTGAGCAGTCCCTATTAAAAGGGTAAATAAGTAGTTTGTAACCTGAGTAGGTGGGGGGAATATGCCCCACCCCCATTGTGGGGGGCTGTGCCCCCCACACATGCCCTCCTTTAATATTCTCACTCCGAGGTCGCACTCCAGTGGGGGAAAATGACAGATACACTGTCAGTACTATTTTCGGTAAAATGGATTTTCGGCAATTTGGACCCTATGTCAGACATTTTCGGCGAAATGTCATAGACCCATATATATATATATATATATATATATATATATATATATATATATATGTGTGTGTGTGTGTGTGTGTGTGTGTGTGTGTGTGTGTGTATAAATACATATATATTTGTGTGTGTATACTAACTCTGAACTGAGATTGCACAATCCCCAAGGAAGGGGCATATTACCAAAACCTGGGGAGCTGTCAGTCTCACACACCTGCTGACCACGTGTTTTGTCAGCCAAAGTTTGTCAATAAAATAGATGTCAACATCTGAGCATTCTGATTATTTTAAGTGCTCCGATATAAAGATAAATATAGATATGGCATTATATCATATTATCAAGTTTCATAAAACTCAAAATTCACATGCTTGAGGTTACATGTTCATGTTTAAGTTTCTAACAACTTGAATGTAAAAAAAAAAAAAAAATCCCTCTTGCACCTCCCACACCCCTGCAAATTATCCATACCAACTCCAACATTGCACTACAGGTGGCAAAAGGGTAAATTCCTCATTAAAGCATGTCCATGTAGATCACACTACAGTGAGAATTGGGGAATTTACCCTTTTCCCCACTATAGTATGATCTCGGAGTTGGTATTTGTGTAGAATTACTTGTAACAACACTAGATTTACCTTCCTAAATTCCTACATTTTGCATTCTACAGTAGATGGTATTTTCAGTCCAACACTACATTTCATCAGTTCACTTTGGTCAAGTAGGGACAAAAGAAAGTCTCGTGTAACAAATGCAGCTGATTCTACTGTGGGATAAGAGATACAGTCTCTGAGGCATGAAATAGTTACACTACCAACTAAGCCATAGTATCAGTCTCAAAACATGCAATCGAAAAGACAGAATGATTTAATCTAGCCGCATCAAGATCTTGATGACTACAGAAAAATGGAGAGCATTAAGTGTCTTTCAACCATGGTAGTTATCAATAACAAGTATGAACCATGGTAGTTATCTATAACTAGTACGGGACTACTAAAACCAGAACCCATATACTGCAAATATATACTTTTAACTGCAGTAAGGGAGTGCATGCACACACTTTTTTATATACCTAGCTGAATGACCGCTAACAATAGTGAGGTGGCACAAACACTGCATTTGTTCTGATTAATCTTATCTAAGTATGAGTCCTAGCTGGTATAATTTTGAAACTAGTCATACTGTAGGGACATTATGACATTCCTTTTTCTCCCTAACATGATTTCCCCACCAAACCCCTCCCCTCTGGTCACCAGTGTGTTATTCATCAGATGGATTCATGTTGACCTGCTGAAGGAAATGTCAGCAAGAGGCAACGCTGCAAAATGAAATCATTAAAAGACAGTTTCAGATTATTTTTCTACTGTATTTGACATTCATCAGAGCTAGTACTGAGTACAATGCTCTCTTTGATATGTATCTAACCAGGCATATCCAACAACTGGCACGTGCACAGTAGACCCGTATATCTATAAGTGTATATATTTCAGGATAATTCTTGAAGGAAGTTAATGAATTATTTCTAAGAATTCTAAAAGGCAGCTTATTCTGTAGTCTCAGAAGGTGTTGTGTAAAGTTTCTGTTGTTTGTATTTTCTAACTGTGATATTTACTTTTGGTATTGGGTTCTTCGGTTTGGTGTTACCTCCTTAGTGGTATATTTCAGGCTACTTTCAGCGACAATAGTTTGCTCTTTTCCCATTGTTACTGTGTAACAAAATACATAGAAGCCAATTAAAATTTTTAGAAACCCTAAAGAATTTTACATCTTCCCTTTTCTCATGCTTAATTACATTGTGTTGTCTACTCTCTCACTTAATCGACTATATTGTACTTGTGCAAATACATAAATCCAAAATAACTTTATAACTTAAAATATCCATATTTTATGTACAAAAACAAAGTATTGAAATATCTACTACAACTTAATTATATGATCAAAGCCTTTCTATCAGAACATGCACATAAGACCACAGCTTAGATGTATCTACTCCGTAGTCTCCTATGTGTCTCATTTATCTTGACCAACTTACTGTCCCCTCTGCTAATTAAACTGGGGCACATTTATAATAAAATTGTAAAATCTGCAAGTAACCGCATTAACCAAACACATCACTGTCTTAAACTTCAGACCCTTAACTGGCTGTAGTTACCTAATCTATTAACCTACACACACACACACACACACACACACACACACACACACACACACACACACACACACATAGATAGACACACACACACACACACATACACACACACACACACACACACACACACACACACACACACACACACGCACACATGCACACACGCACGCACACAAACACAGACACACAAACACACACACACACATACACATGCGCACACACACACACACACACACACACACACACATGCACACACACACACACTCACTCACACACACATAGATAGACAAACACACACACACACACATACACACACACACACACACACACACACACACACACACACACACACACACGCATACGCATGCCCACTCACGCACACAAACACAGACACACACACACGCACACACACGCACGCACACACACACACACACACTCACTCACACAACACAGACACACACGCACACGCACGCGCACACACCACACACACACACACACACACACACACACACACACACATGCACACACACATTAAGACTGCCCACAAGATAGCCTATGATCTGGACAGATGTCCTTCCACCACTCAGTTATTCACCTTACAGAGAAGAGCATTCACTGAAGGAACACTTAGTGCTTACTCAGAAATCTAAAGCTCATAATGGTGACTGCCTATACTCTGCATACATCAATAAACTGTGTAACTCAGTCCCAACAGACATCTGAATTATCTCATCTCATCTCCAATTTAAAATTTATTTTAAAATGTACCAGTCAACAAAGTGGTCCTGCAACTGTAAAATCCCTGTTCCTAAGCCCTCTTCTTATCGTAATGTCATCCCATCTGTAGTTTAAAATCTCAATGAAATAATATCTTTCAGCAAAAACAATCATGCTCTAGTACTGAGACAATCTCTAAGCCCCCTGCTTATGTGTCCAAATCAATGTATTATAAAATCCCCAGTTTGAATATTTTTATGTATCTTGTGTGAATAATTGCTAGGATATAATAAGCATATGCTTCATCTGTTGTCTAGTTACTAAAATCCCAATGAACTCACACCTTTTCATAAAAAAGACTTGTCCTTGTTTCAACACCATTAGTAAGTTCCTATGTATCCAAATCTGATATCATAAAATCTTCACACTTTATCTCCTCTTCACAGGTCTAAAGTGAATAGTGGTTTGGATAAAACATGCATATGCTTCATCTGGTGTTCATGTACTAATATTTTAATTTGACTAAACTGTAAAATAATGCTGAATATTCTACAGATGTGTGGAACCTTATCATGCTGAAATCCTATATGCTGTTCTTAACAATGTGGGCTCATATTATATATTGCAATTTTCAGCTCGTGCTAAATGCCTGAGAAAATGAATGCAATGTGGAGCTTTTCTCCCCAGGCCGCTACAGAAAATGGGCTTTTCCCAGACAACCGTTCTCAGTAATCAAAGGCAAATAAATAAATACATTCATACAACTAGATGACTTGTGCATACTAGCTTTTATTCTTAAAAGCTAAACTCTATACTACTCCCTCCTATAAACATCTGTACCATACTGCTTTTATTAAAACCCACAAAGTCCAAACACCACCAGAAATGGTAAACTGAAGTGGTCCACCACCAAGAAAGTCACAGAGTCCAGATTATTAGACTGTTTTTATTAGTTTGGTGCTTTCATCCAATTACAACAAATGGACTAATAAAATGATACAAAACCCTCTTATATAACTTACTGTGTCACATGATCTAATGTATTCCATAAATACATAAAACTTTATTCCACTCCAAATAAGGTGGTGAGACTACCTTAATTAAGAGACCAGTCACCACTGGGATACCTCAGCGCTTAGTGCTGGGACTGCTCCTATTTAGAATATATTTTTCAGAGATATATTCTAATGTCAACGGCCCTTGGTTGGTGACCAAGCCTGCAACCGACTGAAAATTAGGAGGTATCATAGATCCCCTAATGACAAACATCTTACATGAGGGTCTAACACAGCCAAATGACTGCTGTGAAAGTCACACATTAAAACTCAATGTCAAGAAATGCATTATAGTGCCTTTTGGGAAAATTACCACCCAGGCTAATTACTCCATCAATAAGAAATCCCTAAGAGCTGACCCATAGTCAGAGATCTGGGAACATATGTAGACAGTAATTTGGCCTTTGACCAGCATGTGATCAAGATAGTAATAAAATTATTCTACGTTGACAACTTGTAAGTAAGGGCATGGCATCCAGTTACAAGGAAGTCATAGTGCCACTTTAACTGGCCCTTATTAGACCCATCATTCAGTATAAAGCTCCTTTAGCATGTACCTGACCAGACATACGCAACAGTTGGAAAGCCCACAAAGGTCCCTTACCAGGAGAATCCAGGGTATAAACACATTGTCATATACAGATCGCCTTTAAGCTCTGCCTATACACTCTGTCTCCTACAGGTTACTGAGAGGGGATATATCGCATGGCACACAAGGCATCCACAAAACGAACAGTACCAGAACCAGTACATCTAAGGACTTAAATTTTGCTTGTGACATAAATACGACATGCTGGTGAGACAGATATGTATGTCAGAAGATCCCCATGTTCTTGAACAGGATCCCTCATCCATGTGAAGCAGAGTCCATCTCTAACCCTATTTAAGCATAACCTTGACCAATGCGTAGGAAATTGGAAATCCACCTTGAGTCTGGACCCCGTGTATCTGATAGACAGAAGCTGACAGTAATGTCTAAACTAACATATCCTCCCACATAACCTCTAGAAACTTCCTAAATAATATACCCCTCCTAATAAGTGTCCATGATACATAGAGACACAACTGGGTTGGATTGCATGGCTGGGCTTATAATGGCCCTGGTGCTCATTAGACTTGTATATACATATGAACCTATAACTTCATTTAAAAATAAATTCATTTAAAATTACATCTTTTACACACATATGTTGGAAAAACAAAAACAATCCTTATGAAAAGTATTTAACCATACAAGGATAAAACACCATGATAATAATTAGATATGACTGAAACCATTTAAGGGTTCATAATCTCACAGCCCTTAATTTTAACACACTTACTATTGAAATATTGTCATTTAAAGCAGTGGGGCTTCCTGCATCTAAGAATAACTGCAAAAATAACTCATAATGTTATAGTTGGGTTTCCCATGGGCCACCCTGGGATGCTTTAGCACCCCCTGTAATACAAAAAACTGGAAGGAATTGTTCTTGCACTCCTTTATGTGTGTATATAGGACATTCGTTTTAATCCCTTTAATAATATCATAAGCATGCACATAAATATATATTTTTTAATCTTTCTGTTTTACTTAAGTAAAACAAAGGGCACATTTTGCAGCATGCTATATGAATAAATCCTTTACTCATACAATTAAAACATTTTTTACTTGTTAGAGTTTTATTATGAATAACTAAACAATCTCTGTTTGCAAAGTATGCCCATTGGATACAAGCTCCACATCTATAGCTTTCATTAGGGGTTCGTTTTAAGCCATTCACCTCATTCTTGTTTTTCTATAACATATCTTTAATATTAAGACACCTTTTCTAAATAAACATGGGCTGCTCAGAAAAAAACAAATGTGTTCGGCTTGTGTGAAAACAATTCCCAGTATTTCAAAACTGAGTCCCTAAGAAATGTTATACCTTGATTATACATCAGAACAAATACTCTTCCAAAATTATTTGTAATATTTTTTCTTTCCATTACCCATTCCAATATCTAAGCCTGTCCATAACAATGGTACACAACTCGTACTTTATTTCAACACATCCTCAGTCCTAATGGGTTTTATAAAGTCCAGTGGGTGACCTCTTTCTAAAAACACCCCACTTATGTTCTCACATCCTAGTAAGAAATTCTTGTACTTAGCAGTCATATCAACTACCCTGACAAACTGAAACAGGCACGAAGGAATCCTGCAGGAAAAGGCTTGACCACCAAATCAAGTAATGCTTGAAGTTTAAACATAATTTATTAAATGGTGAAAACGAGTTGAGCACATAAAAAATCCATACAATGCATTTGCCTTTTACTATATTTTTCTTTGGATATCTATGATGTTCGCTTGTATAATATAAATAAAAATTTGAGAAGGTGGCCTTTCCATACAATTGTAATTTAAAACTCTCCTTCTCAGATACTGTCTTAATCTTAACATCAAGTAATTAATTTCACTGTCCTTAACAGTATGTGTAAACTTCAAAAACATTGTTGTATCACCCAAGTATTTCACAGATTTGTCAAGTTTCTCCCTCATATCTGTCCACAAAACACAGATATCAATCAAAAAATGTGGGTAAAAATTCCAGCACTTACTGTATGGGGAGTTTACTACAAATAACTGTTCCCATACCCAGAAAAATCCAATTGGCATATAAGGGAGCATGCTGCTCCCATAGTCACACCATTTACTTGTTTAAAAAACTCCACTCCAAAATATATGAAGTTGTTCTTGAAAACAACATCTTTAAAATCTGTTACAAGTCTTATGTTGTCACATTTAAAAAAAAAATCACACTTTATCACAGCTCTCCTCAAACCATTTTAACTAATCACAGTGTGGAATAACTGAAAACAGATCAACAGGGTAAGCAGTTAGAAAAAATTAGATACTTTCTGTATAGGACTGTTGTTATCACCTGCAAAAAGTCCCAGAAATCCTTTAATATATAATCTTGATTATCAAAAAGTGGCTTTAACTTTCTATTTTTAAAAAAAGCTAAAGGAAAGAGTTTATAACCATTTTACACCACAACAGGGATTATGGGAGGATTGTCTACATCTCTGTGGACCTTTGGGATACAAAAATAACCAGAACCGTGAAGCCTCAACTCATATTTTTTTTGTCAATCCAACCTTGCATCAAATGGTCAACAAGAATATTATCTATTCGCTGTTATGCTATATTTATTTCACACCTGGATATAGATGAATATTTTTCATTCCCATGGAGCCTTTCTAGCATTTGCATAGTAATCCATTGTATCCATCGCTACCAGTCCCCTATGCTTATTCCGTTTCATAATTCTGATCATCTTATTTTAAATAATTTCTTGTCCTCTTTTTGTAAGTCCTAATACCAATAATGCTTTGATTTTTCATGGGACCTAACATCTTTTTTAACCAATGCTTCAAAATTTTAATGAATACTTTGTATAGAGGATTTAAGGTCCTTTTCTTTTGAAATTTACTTGCCACTTCATGTACTTTCAAACACTGAAACAGCATAATAAAATTTATTTTCCTATGTAAGAGTTTTTAAGTCTATCAATGTATCACTCACATGTAATGCCTGTGTAGGTATGAAGGTGAAACCAACCCTCTGAAACAACTTAAAATGACCCGTGCCAACAGACAACCTGCTGTAATTACAAATCTTAAGGCTACACTGTGTATATACCATGTAATTTTCCAAACTATTATCTTCAATAGTGCTACCTTGGTCTTTTTCTCCTTCCAGGCCTCTTTCAGTCCATCTTCATTGCCTTTTCATCTCACAACTCCCCTCCCCCCAGGATCCTGTCACGTAATTGTTCCTGTTCATGAATCTTCTGGATTGTCCCAAACAGGGTCATTTTAAAGGGTCATCTAACCTATTTTCTTCAGTATAATTTTCATCAGTGTTGCCGTTGCTCCCTATCTTTTTACATTATTCATATCAGTGTAATTTCCATCGATGTTACCGTTACTCCCTATCTTTTTACATTATTCATATCAGTGTAATTTCCATCGATGTTACCGTTACTCCCTATCTTTTTACATTATTCATATCAGTGTAATTTCCATCTATGTTACCGTTACTCCCTATCTTTTTACATTATTCACATCAGTATAATTTCCATCGATGTTGCCATTACTCCCTATCTTTTTACATTATTCATATCAGTGTAATTTCCATCGATGTTACCGTTACTCCCTATCTTTTTACATTATTCATATCAGTGTAATTTCCATCGATGTTACCATTACGCCCTATCTTTTTACATTATTCATATCAGTGTAATTTCCATCGATGTTGCCGTTACTCCTTATCTTTTTACATTATTCATATCAGTGTAATTTCCATCGATGTTACCGTTACTCCCTATCTTTTTACATTATTCATATCAGTGTAATTTCCATCGATGTTACTGTTACTCCCTATCTTTTTGCATTATTCATATCAGTGTAATTTCCATCGATGTTACCATTACTACCTATCTTTTTACATTATTCATATCAGTGTAATTTCCATCGATGTTACCATTACTCCCTATCTTTTTACATTATTCATATCAGTGTAATTTCCATCGATGTTGCCGTTACTCCCTATCTTTTTACATTATTCATATCAGTGTAATTTCCATCGATGTTACCGTTACTCCCTATCTTTTTACATTATTCATATCAGTGTAATTTCCATTTATGTTACCATTACTCCCAATCTTTTTACATTATTCATATCAGTGTAATTTTCATCGATGTTACGGTTATTCCCTATTTTTTTACATTATTCATATCAGTGTAATTTTCATCAATGTTACCGTTACTCCCTATCTTTTTACATTATTCATATCAGTGTAATTTTCATTGATGTTACTGTTACTCCCTGTCTTTTTACATTATTCATATCAGTGTAATTTTCATCGATGTTGCCGATACTCCCTATCTTTTTACATTATTCATATACCTCCTCGTGAAAATTCTGTCCCTTAGTATGTACACTTTTACAATGGGATAATGGGTGCACTTTGTTTGCTGCATATTATCTTCTGTCTGCATCTAGTTTCTCTGTTTTGCATTTTTTAACTCAAAACATCTATCATCGTTTTTTCAACATTAGATAACATTTTCTTGATATTTTTCAAAAGTAAATAATAAATCATCATCTATTGAATGATTCAAACTGGAAAGTTCTTCATACAACAGTTCCATAAGTCATTCATAAACTTTACTACTTTCTTTAACAACTTTTCTATACTTAATCCTTTTTGCGAACCTCAGAACAATCTATTTCTGGGCCCGCTCTGTGGGCAGGAAGTATCAGTAGTGGAGAACATACAACTACATTCCAGTGAAGGAAATTCACCGAGCTGGGGGTAAAGAAAGTATTTCTCCTAGTTTATAGAAAAACCATCAGCCCTGTAACCATGGCTGGACCCAGGCAAGTATTTCTATAGGGGATCCTCTTCATGAATCCATGAAAAACTAGTCAGGAAAGTACAAGAACACTCGGAATCCTTTCTCCTTAAAGGCCATGAACATACTGAAAAGTCACTTTGATAAGAAGTTTGGATGCAGGGGATAGATCTAAATGCTAAACTTTAGAGTTAAGATCAGTGCCAATAAAGACCAAATCACAGAAATGTCTTTTGAGAACTTGAGTCTTATAGCAAAAGAAATCCATCATGTTGAAAACACTATCCAGACAACTGTGGCGCAAAGAACATAACCCCTGGAGATTCACCATGTCTTACCTGGCATACCAGATGTATACACTGAAGTTGCAGAGATCCAAAATGGAATGGAGTCCTCTTGTCACCCTTAAAACTAGGAATGGTTAGAAATAGAACCCCTTTCCTCTTTTTGAAGGAGGAAAAGGCTCCATGGTCACACTGAAGTGTGGAGTCCAGGCCTCTCTGCAAGACCTCTTTAGAAATTACCTGGTCTTTTAATAGAGGACTTTCTAAGGGAGGATCTAAGAGCTTGAAGATGTGGACATCTGAATCCCTGTCCAGAACACACTGGTTCTTGATTATGGCTCCTTAATGTATGCATCTCCAACAGTGTAGGTCTGTCTGTGGCTTTATCAGGTGTAGAAGAAACTGTGGCAGTCTCCTTGAGCCTAACATCTGAGCCTGTGTCATCTCAGGAAAACAATGAGAGGGTAGATCTCCCCCTTTTTTAAACACCTTTATTGAATTATCATTTGTGACATAGGTAAACTTACATTTATATAAAAGTAATCAAACCATATTAAAAAGTTCACATTTACAACCATTATACATCACATATATTGTTGTATACCCTATAAGCAAAGCAACATTACATAAATTCTTCAATTCTTGCCTTCTCTTAAACCTCGATCTTCCTCCAAAACATTTTTCTGCATGTATTGTTCCAACAATTTCCATTTTTTCTGCAATTTATCCCAACCCTTTCTAAAGATCCCACTTATTGTTCTTTTTATCTCTCTTACAATAGTCACAACTTCAAGTATAATTACTTTAGATTTTGATTTCCATTTTCTAGTAGTTGCATTTTTAACAACCACCAGAATTAAACTTAACAGGGCCTACTACTTCTAGGCAATTCAGATCCTGTATCCGGCTCAAAAATATCATTTCCTTAGTGACACTCATTTGCTCATCCAGTATTCCTGACACAGCACTCTGTTAGGAATTGTTTAAAGTCTGTCAACTCATTAAACTCCAAGAACATATGCTCAAAGTAGCTTTTCTTTACCATTACACCCCAAATTGAGGAAATTCTTTGGAGTCTGCTTGGGATATAAAAGTGTCTATGCAAGCACTTCCAAGCAAAAATCCTAAATCTTCTAGATTTTGTTGCATACTTGGGAACCATACATATATCCTCCCATTGTTCCTCCTCCCAATCTTTTCTGACCTCTTCTGATTGATTCCTACAGTTATCAAGCAATATTCTATTATCACCTTTTTAACAGCAGCTTCTGTTCTAGATGCAATTAAAAACTCAGCCAGTACAGGCCTTTCATTTAGGATCTCCTATCCTTTTCTCTTTGTCTATACTCTATCAATCCCTGATAGAGAAGGCAATCACTAGCCTGCAATCCAAATGCCTTCCTGGCCTCCTCCAATTCTATTACCTTTCCCACTCTAATTATTTATTCCCGATACCTTGATTCCTTTACCAGCTTCTTCCAGTAAATTCCAGCCCCCTCTTGCCTATTCTCTGAACCCCCGTTGCAATTAACCCTATCATCAGAATCTCTTTCTTCATTCCTGTCGGCTTAGTTCTTAATAAACGTTCTGCCACTTTATGAATATAATTGTCTGTATAACTGTTATTATGCTTCTTCTTAAGGATTTGCATGCAAAATCACATTCCTTCCTTATTTCTTAAATTACCCACCTGCTTCATCACCACTGCTTTGCACTTTGAACCGTAGTTTTCCGCTTATGTTATATGTAAGTGCCTTAACAGTGTAGCTCTAAAATATCCCTTAAAATCAAGTAATCCTAATCCTCCTTGTTGTGTTGGAAGGATCAATTTATCCCACTTAATTCTTGACCTTTTTCCCTCCCATATAATATTATTCAGCTCTTTATTAACAGCTTTATCCATAACTTCGTTGGTTGATAAAAATATTTGTGACCTGTGTATACAATTAAAGTGACCAAAAACATTTTATTGCTTTCTTCTTATTATTCATATCCATAGGCAAGAGCTTCCAGTTTCTCAGTTTTTGAATCACTTTTTCTTTAGTCTCTTCCCACATCTCCTTAGCTGCTATAACAGACTCCTTTTTAATCCATACTCCTAACTACTTCATGTTATCATGTCACCATAAATATGGGTATTGCTGAACCAGTTTATCTGTGGACACTAGTTTATACCAATAGCCTTTGTTCTATCCTCATTAACTATATATCCTGAAAAACTCTGGAACTGTCTCAAAATGCTCCACAACACTGTTGTGTCCTTTTTTTGGTTCCATCAGGTACACAATAATATCATCTGCAAATAATGCCAATGCCAGCTTGAACACCAAACCAATTATATTCTTGAATTTCTGAGTTCTTTATTTTCTTTCCCAATGATTATAAATATAATGCAAACAACAGAGTGGGAAGGGGATACCTCTGCCTGGTTTCTCTGTTCAAACGCAGCTTATCTCAGAGGAACCCTACCACTTTGATTTTTGCCTCTGATCCCTTCTATACCCTTCTAATTAACCTTATTATTGTATCAGGAAATGCAAATGCCTCCATTGCCCTACTCATAAAATTGCAGCTTACTCTGTCGAATGCTTTCTCTGCATCAAGACCCACCAATAACAGTGGTATTTGCTTACATTCTGCTTCCCTCTGGATCATCATTTCTCTATTAATGTTGTCAAATGTTTGCCTCCCCTCCACGCAACCACAGTGATCCATATCTATTGATTTTGGCATCACTGTTGCCATTTGTTCAGACATAAACACTATAATTATGGTTTAAAATTGAAATGGGCCTGTATGAAGCTGGATCAGATAGATCTTTTCTGTCTTTAGGTATTAAAGTTACCACAGCTTTTTTCCAGGATGTCGGTGCCTCCCTTCCCTTTAAAATACTGTTAAACCGAACCTTCTAGATCTTTATCACTTTCATCCCTCCTAGCTTCCAAACGTCCGGTGGAACACTATCTATTCTTGAAGACTTTCCTGTGGATTGTATACATCACAATTTTTATCTTATTTCCTCCTATCTTAATTGTTAGCTGTTGAGCCTCATCTACCTCTAACCTTGAAATATTTAAGTCTTCAATGAATATTTCCATTTGTGCTTTTTTCTTAATTTCCCCACTTCCCTGCTTTTTACAAATTATCATAACATTTCCAGAACATCTCTTAGCACCTCTACAAAATATCTTGTTATTTGTCTTGTGATAGGCTCCCTAAATCTGACAACAACCCTTTTTTACTTTATGCTGACTAAGTCACCGTGCCAGAAGTTTTTGTGCTCTGGAGTTATTATCAAAAACAGTTGCTTAACTTCTTCCTAAACTCATGCATATTGCCTAGGTATTCCTTTATTTTCTCTTTAGCACTCTGCAATTGTGCCTGTACAATTGTGCTTCTTCTTTTAATGTGAGATTCCACTTATTTTTCAGTACTTTAACCTTTTTTGTCAGCCCCTCTAAATAATTGTTATTACTATTTAACCAGATCTCTTTTTCTTTTATTTCTACCCTATTTTTAAACTCCACTTTCATTTTATCCCACTTACTAGCTATAAATTCTGGAGTACTTTCTATCTTCCATGATAACTCTAGGATAATTTCCAATATTCATTCCTTAAATTCCTCTCTTTTTAACATTTATTGCTAAAGGAAAATGTTTCATAATATATTTGGTGTTCTTATATTTACTTGTTTCCACATATAATGTATTACTAGCTTAAGTGAGGGATCTTAATCCAGATATTCACAATGGAAGATTTTGGCCTTAGCACAGGGGCGCATGCTTCCCTCTTTTTGTTAAATCATACAACCTGAAGCCAGAAAAAGAAAAATCTTTTTGGAAATAACAATTCCGCTCGTATGCGGAATGTGTTTACATCCGCAGTGGCAGAGTCTTCTCCTTTAAGGATGACCATGCGTGTGTCTCACAGATACACACGTCAACACGGATGTAAATATCTCCAAACTTGTGCGCAAAATTTAAAGTAGCCAATTCCGCTGAGAGAGTGCATTGTATGTTCGATGACCATCACCTTTCAGTTGATGGAGGAATCCAAATCCAGCAATTGCTGTCAGGAATCTGCAGGGGAACAAAAGAAACTTGGAACCATAATGAGGGAATTTGGGCACAGAAAGGTGAGCGCAGTCAATGGAAAAAGAAAGAAAACCCAAATGTTCTTTTAGAGTTGCACATTATTTATGAAACAAGGATAAGGATATATGTTAGGGTAGCGTATAGTCATGCCTTAGCTAGGTTTCATCCCCAGCACCAATTCATGCTAAACATTTCTAAATATTACTATGATGAATATCCCTATCATGTATTATTCCTTTTATACAATTTTTCTAATATGTTTTATTTTGAAATAAAGAGCATGAGTCAAAATATTAATCTGTTTTGTTTTATTTTGAGGAGAATGCAGAGGGTACTTGGATTAAGAAAGACTTAATAACTTGGTAATGAGTTGCTTTGTAAGTCATTTTTTATTGGTGTTCTGCTTCATTTAGTTGCCTGTTTATTTTGATAGATTATGGTAATGGTGACATTATCCGCGGTGGTGGTGCTGCAGTAGCGTTGTCGCCTCACAGTAAGACGCTGACCGGTTCGACTCTCAGCTAGAGTGTCTTCTGTGTGGAGACATGCGTGAATGGACATACCTTCGTTGAAGGTTGTGCATTAGGGCTGGCAACTCAGCACGTAAAAGTCAACTGCCAATCATTAGCGGACCGGAGTTCCGCTGTGGTGACCCCTAACCGGGAAAAGCCGAAAGACACAACATGGTAATGGTGACATTATCTGCAAATTTGTGACATTCTTTAGAATAGGGTGGAACTGAGGGACTGGCTAGGTTCTGGTAGTGTTTGTCCTAATTAGCGCATTGACTTGTCAGTGAAGTGACATTTTTATTTTCTTATTTTTGGGTCTTAACATCTTCATATTTTCTGCATGCATGTTTCCAGATTCTTAAACATTTTAACAAGATTTTCATTGATTCTTTAACATTCAAGGTGATTAAATGGAAGTGAAAAAAATAATAATGTTGTGGCATATTATGCAAGTAAGATATAAAGTCTGTGGTAAAGTATGTGGAAATGTGAAAAGCTTTAATGTAACTTGTAGCATTTTAGTAAGAATGGTACTACGATTCTGAACTAAAGCAGATTATTTTTTGTTCTTGCATTTATTAATGTTGGGAAGGCTTGAAACTGGACTAGTCAGTCCTGATATGTTTTTGGTCACAGTAGACGTAGTCAACCTTTTTTCAAGTATACCCCAAGTAGAGGGGATGGAAAGGTTCAATAACAGTATTGATAAATACAGTAATTTAGCCTGGGATAAAATTTCACTGATATTGGAATTTATGGAATTGGTATTATCTTACAACTTTATATTCTTTGAAGGGGAATATTATATAGACAAAGTAAAGGTGTGGCAATGGGGGCGGCGTGCACCCCCATTTTTGCCAACTTATTTTTGCTGGATTGGGAAACAGAACATATACTGGAAACAGCTTGGAGAAAGAATATTACCTGTTACTTAAGGTTTTTGGACAACATATTTATGATTTGGAGGGGAAGTGAGAGTAAACTACATGAATTTAAAGAATATTTGAACACTTCATGTGAATATTTAACGTTCACATTTAACATAAACCAGAGATCCATATCATATTTAGACACACTTATAAGTGTGGAAGATGGAAAATTTAAGTCCAGAATTTATAGAAAGAAAACGTTTAATAACTCCTACCTAGAATTCTCAAGTTGTCACCCTAACAGTCAAAAATGTAGTATTATAAAAGGGCAGTTTATTAGGGCTGCTAGAATGACCTCTGAATATTCTGATTTGATTAAAGAATTGGAAATGATAGGCAATATGTTCAAAGACAGGGGGTACCCCCATATATGATTAAGGACATCAAAGAATATGTGATAAAAGAATGGGGGGTAAAATATAAACCAATTTTAGGTACTGGTATGATTAAAGTGCTGGGTGACATTTCAAATAAGGAATGTATGGATACTAAAAACTATTTGAGGGCATGCATATTGGAACATGCACCCCATGTACAAGATATAAAGAGAATTATAGAAAAGAATTGGAATATCTTGAAAACTGATAATATTGTTTACAAATTGGTAGGAGAAAACCCTTCATTTGTCTCTAAGAATGGTAAAAATGTAAAATGGGAACTACAAAGGAAAATAAAGGAAAAGGAAAATGCATGTAACAGGAAAGGTACCACTAAGTGTGGTGTATGTAATCAGTGCAATTTTATAATTAAGGTATCATCCTTAATACTGGGGAATATTAACAGGACAGAAGTAGTTTTTCAGAAAGGTAATTGTAAGACATCTCATATAGTATATTTGGCCAAATGCACGAAATGCCCTTGTTTTTACGTGGGCAAGACCGATAGATGCCTCAGAAATAGAATATATGACCATTGTTATTGTATGAGAAAAAAAGATGTTAAAAATGCTTTATCGGGGCACATAGAAGCTAGCAGTAGTTGTGACACTTTTAACTTTGGTATTTTAGAAAGTATTCAACCCAACATTAGAGGGGGGAATATAAAAAAGAAACTGGGTGATAGAGAAACTAGATGGCAGATTAGATTAAATGTGTCTGTACACCCAGGAATTAATGATAGCATTTCTATCAAACCCATTTTAGAAAATTATAGTCAACGAGTATTTTAGATATTCATACTTTTTTATTTTTTGCATCCACTGCTTTAATTTTTTGCATCTACTGCTTGGGTTTAAATGTGTTGATTACTTAAGATTTCATTTATTGTACAGAATGCTCATTTTTTTTAGGGGATGTGGGTACATAATTTATTAAAGGGGGAATATGAAAGGACTGAAATTTTGTTATTGAATTGAATACGCCAAGGTATTGTATGCACTGAGCACTTTAAAAAGTTAATTGATAGACTACTAATGAATAGTAGTTTCTGATAGGCTTATGAATATTTGAAATGCTTTTAAAATGCTGTTTGGAACATAATTAACTGTTCTGATGAAGTCTATGAAGGAGTAGATGAAAGCACTTAACTTTTATGTTGGAAACTGATTATGTCTACGTTTTATTTTTTTCTAATAAATGGACTATTGTTTGCTATTGGTGCCAGTGCATATTTCCATGCTGTAGCAGTGAACAGATTTTGTTTTTGTGTTCTATTATTAGTTGGCTGTTCCTGGTGTAAATTTCTTCCTTATTTATTAATGTTCTGTTATTTCTTTAAGTGATCAAATTTTTTCCCTTTATTTCTTTCTTTTTTTTTTTGCCTCACAGCAAGAGATTCTCCAGTTCGATTATCAGCTGGGGTGCCTTCTGTGCCAAGTCTGCATGTCTACCCTGCAGTTGCATGGGTTTCCTCCAGGTGGTGTGGTTTCCACCCACATTCCAAAGACATGTAGTAGATGGACTGGACACTGCAATTTGACTGTGGGTGCGAGTGCGTGTGCAAGTGAGTGGCACGGATGAACTATTGTGGCAGGGCTAGCCACCCAGCGGTTTAAAACCTGGCTTGAGATGACTGTCACTGTTGAGTGACACCCCAACCCCATGTAAAAAATGGGAAAAGGGGTTGAGGATGGATGGATGGTTAAGGTAAGGGAAAAAGATTTAGTGTCATGAGACAATTAGGTGTGTATGGCTTAGGGTTAGAGTAAGGGTTATGTAAGAGGATAGATGCAGTGTTGTGTATGTGTTCACATGTGTTGTGTACGTTTATGTGTCTTGCATAATAGGACAGCTATGGAAAGGGTTTTATAAGGTAAGATATAGAAGTGGGGCCACTGTTCTACCTCATTAAAGCATGTTAGCCCTAATACTACCTCCTGAGATACCACCAACTTAGACAAATAGGGCCTCAACATCTTATCCTACATATGGCATACTCATAAGTCCAGCAACCCTCTTACCCTGCATTTCAGTGTTAGCAACTGATCTACTTGGTGTGGGAATAGAACCCACAGCTTTCTGCACCAAAGGCAAGTGTGCTACCTGTTGTGCCACTGACACTGTGTGTGTGTGTGTGTGTGTGTGTGTGTGTGTGTGTGTGTGTGTGTGTGTGTGTGTGTGTGTGTGTGTGTGTGTGTGTGTGTGTGTGTGTGTGTGTGTGTGTGTGTGTGTGTGTGTGTGTGTGTGTGTGTGTGTGTGTGTGTGTGTGTGTGTGTGTGTCTATAGACTTCATATCCTATGTAAAATGCATGCAAACACAAATCTTGTTATTCCAGCAACTAAGTTAAAAAGAGCAATATTTAAAATCTATCCCTATTTTTGGGCCACAGTATCCCCATTATGTCAGACTTTGTCCAGATTTCTTGCTCTAAGAGGTTGAGAAGCACACATACCTTTCAACTGCCCAGATTTGTGCCTTATATTTTTGGCCTATTCCTAATAAAATTGTGGTTTTATGGCAAATCACTGATGATTGAAGTAACTAAATAATGCCATACATTTGAGTTTCAGACATAATTTCTTTCAGAAAATGCATGCTAAGACAAATGCTGTTATTCTAGCAACTTTCTACATCTATAACAGCAATATTTAAAATCTGTCCCTATTTGTGGGCCTTTGTCCACTCCCCATTATTTTAGGCTTTGTCTACATTTCTTATACCAAGAAGTTGAGAGGTATGAAGGTTTGGTATGTAATGCTCTAGTTTTTTTTTTTTTTTTGGGGCGGGGGGGCATGTCATTCAATTAACTTGATAAGGCTTGACCCTGTTAACTTGGTTACAAG